>NC_142670.1:38322481-38429981 GCF_964200805.1 Pocillopora damicornis | reverse complement strand
CAGTCAAGGCTTCTCTGTTCGTTTCATAATAAAGCCATGATGAGCTAGCCGCATAGGACCTCAGCAAGATCGCGGTCGCTCTGACACCGTCATGATTAGTATGAATTTCCACTGTTATGCCAGTCTGGCTATATTTTTCATCAGGTAATTTAGTGTAAACAACTGGGTTGAAAACGTAAATTAGCCACCGTAAAGGGTAAAAAAGCTGACGTTTCGAGCGTTAGCCCTTCGTCAGCTTTTTTACCCTTTACGGTGGCTAATTTACGTTTTCAACCCAGTTGTTTACACTAAATTAATTACCTGCTATACTCTCCCATCGACGCAGCACCACAGTTTCTTTAGAAACTTACCCCTTTATATTTTTCATCATTGCTGTTTTGTTCTGCTTTGTTTTTTAACACGAAACTAAATATACTACACGAGTGTTAGCTGTGTTTGATTTTTTAATACCGTAAATAAGCTTGCAATCTGAGTGTGAAAATCTTCAAAACTCGAACTGTCCACTTCGTTTTCTCCTTGAGGATTTTCGTTTCTGCTAATAGAGTGATTTAGCAAGAGGATGGGAACGTCATTTCAGAACGCGAAAGCGCGTGAATAGTCTGGACACGACTCAATTTCGACTTCCGGTGTTAAGGTTGCTGTTCTCCCCAACAAGTTCAGGACGTAATTTCGCTGCGATTTGCGTAAATGATGCATTTATAAACGAGATAATGTTGTTTGGAATAATTTCAGAACTCATTTCCGGGATAACCAGGTCCATTTCTTTGTTTCATTCCACGTATTTGTGAAAATTTACCGCTACATTTATTCTGGATTTCCGAAAGGAAACACGATCGTTAGTAAGCGATCCAAGAATTCGGGGTTCAGTTCACTATATTGAGCAAGGTTTTAAACGACGTAAGGGCTTTTCTTTGATACATTTCTTTAACCCTATATGAAAAGTCTACGAATGGGATGCTGTTAATTTTATTGTGAATCAATTCATCAATAAATTAAACTTGCTTCATGTTGAAGTTTATCAAAATGAAATATCACAAGGCTTACCTACTGTATTACTCAGTGTTATTTGTTGTCAATCTCGTGTTTACCATGATTAAAAAATATTCTGCGAATTGAAGTCAGAGAAAAAAATTTAAGAATAGCTTGGGTTTGCACTTTTTTATGTCTTGAATTTTTGATCAGCGCCGATGAAAACTGAGACAAGAAAGTCATGCAGCTAGATTTATTATGGATGCTAGTTCTAAGGCCTCTTCTGTCAGATTATTTGATGATTTAAGTTGGTTACCTTTATACGAGGAGGCTACAATTTCCATATATCTAATTGCATTTTAGAGACTACGAGGAGAAATGCCTGCGTATATTACTCGCCTTTTAACACGTATTAGTGATCTTCACTCTCGCAACACTAGATATGCAAACTATAACTTAGTTTGCCCAAAGTTTAAACGTAAATTAGATGGCGGTAAAACTCTCAATGTTACCACATGTCAACTATGAAACAGTTTACCTATCACTATACGACAAATGACATCAATACTAGGCTTTACAAAGGCCTTAAAGCAATTTTTTTCTCGGAAACCAAAAGAGTTTGAATCATTTTTTAGTTTAATATGTTATTTTTTAGCTTCCTGACTCTGTCATTTAATCCTTGAGATCTACTTTATTTCAGATTTTATCAAACGATTTACAAACAATACTCACGAGCAAGTAGTTAAGACATAATCTATTAACAGTTAGTATTTTTATCGTCCAATTACAGGTCGGAGCCATTCCTGTCTTTAGTCGCTGCATAAAGGTGCATGGTTTCATGTTTCGAATGTTCGATCAGCTTTTACGGAATGTTCGGTCAAAATCTGCCGATTTCTACCATTTTCATCTCCATATTGAAAATAACGCTATCACGATGCAACGCAATCAGAGTGGGCACAGAGTAAATAGAATCTAAGGCACTGTTTTCTGTTTTGTGAACGCTTACGAACTCGATCAGTGATCTTCGTCATGAAAAAGTTACATTAGTGACGTTTTCTGAACGGTTTTGACGGCCACAGTGTAGCATAACAGGAGAAACTTATGTGAGATCGGAAATGGCGTCGAGGTTTCTTCGGTCTTATTTTGTGAAATCGACGGCAATATTTCGTGTGTTTTTTTGGATTTCGTTTAAGATCGTGGGCCATGCTTGCTTGAAAACTTAACTAAAAACACTGTAATGTAACACACGCCTATATCTTATGCCCGCCCAGCCTCGATTCGGTGCGCCACGCAATCCAAGATGGCACTGCGTGATAAAGGTGTTTATTACATAGATACTGATGAAATACCACGACTTTTCCTTTTACTAAAAAATCATATCTTCATCGCGCGCAGTGAAGATACTATTTTTATTTTTCACGTGCGAGGATATTAATGTCGCCATGGTTACTAACATGATGAGCCAATTACAAGAGAGTTTCCCGTTCAGGCACGCGGCCGGTTCTTTTGAAATTACGTAGGAATTTTCATCAGCATCTATAAAATAAACAGAACATTACATGGTCGCTTGGGGATACGAATTTTATCTCCTCGTGCTGAAAGTATCTCTTAAGAAATGGTTGACTTTTGTAAGACAAAAGATAAATATCCTGTGTTTTCTTATAAGTATTACATTAGTCGGTAACTAATTACGTTACTCTTTACAAAGTGTCTTCAAGCGAAGTACATTCCTTTTAACATCTCAGGGTGAACTTGGACAGCTTTTGCCAAAATCTGCGGGCTTCTGTCCTCTCCATGACCACCGCTGCAAGACGAACCATTCTCAGGGCTGAATGGAAAGAATTGCAAAAATAGTTTCACTAATATCAGGTGTAACAGAAAGAATAAGAATTTAACTCAACTTCCTCCAGCTAGCTAAGCTTGGAGTCCTTTACCCCTCGGCTCTCAAATATCCCTACCCCTTGGATTTCAAACTGCCCCTCTACCTAAAGGACCTCAATCATCCTTCAACAATCAAGCCCTTAATTTACCCGTCCCTTGGGCCTCATTCCCCCTCCTCCGCCTATCCCCTAAACCGTAGATAACTCCCCCTGTATCCCCTGCCCTACGATTTCAGATTCCATGGGTCTCTCCAGGAACTAAAATTTTTAGCTCGCAAAGATTCTACAGCTCTTATCCGGAAGTCAATGAGTCAAATTCCACCAGGTTCAATTTCCCTGCCCGGGAATGTGATAATATTTTCTGATCTCACTTTTATAGTAAAAAAAAATCACAAATTTCCAATCATCAGTCATCATATTTATGCCTTGACCAGTAAAGTCTATTAGGTTATGTGGAATTTCACCATCTTTCATGACTGGGGACACTCTTCGTCTACCGTGCACAATATCTCACCTTTCCCGTTCTCTTTCTATCAAATGAAATCGCGCTCTGAATGCCACCAAATGCGCATAATACGCGGGGGCTGGTATGGATACTGCTCGTGTGCACCTGACGTAAGTATGACACAACTGATATGTGAGGGCCTGGATCTCGTCTGCTTTGAAATTATTGTCGTCCCACAGGACGTGATAATGCGAAGGTCGGCTGGTGCCCTGCAAGAGGAATGGGCGGGTTCATTAGCGTCTTGTCTTTATTCTAAACACAACCAAACAAGCCAGGGGATGGTGATACTACGGATCGCTTCATGCTACGGAAAGCAGCATTAAGTTGGGCAGCTGTGTAACCCGGTGTTGTATCTAGACTTTTGCTTTTGATAAGAAAGGCCAAGAAATACAAATGGCATGAATTGGGCGTGCTAAGGAGCTTAGAAATCCCCCCGCTAAAGGGAGGAGAGGTCAGAAAACTCTCGAAGAACGATCGGAATTTAAATTCTTCTTCTGATCCCTTTTTTAAATAATTCGGTCCTCCCAGACACCAATAAATCCTCGATTTCCGCGAGGCATCTAGGTACGTAGTAAATTCCCAAGATGTGATTGTTGATTCTCCCTACTAGACGATTCAAACTCCATTGTAAATTTGCCAAGAGAATCTAGTGTTCCATCAAGTTCACATCAGGATCAACTGATACAAAGTGTAAGTATTCTCACCAACTGCTTGCTTTATGTTTAACAAAAAATCTGGGGAGAGTTTTTATGTCACTAAGCCCTGAGAATTAGAGAGTGACAAAGCCTTACCTGAATTCCAGCATGACTGCAGAGGTAGAAGTCAAACTCAGTGGGATGAGTTATACCAACATCAACTGTGGTTCCGGGGGGCACGTTTTGACTATTTCCACACTAAAACCAACCACAACAAACAAATATTAAATGTGTGAAAACCTAAATGAAGCGGAATCCGCCAAATTCAGCAATAGGAGTAGGGACGCATTGATGATCCATTTTTTCCCTTTCAACACTCTGACCCCAAAGAATGACAAGCATCTAATTTCTCCTTACAATATCATCCTTGAGGAGAATAAGGGAATTGATCATTAGCTGAAGAAGCTCTTAATTTTTGGGAAAATTTCCCCTTGTCATTACCTTAGGAAATGTAAAGAGACCAGTACGGAGAATATGAAGACTGGTATTAGGCTGAAAGGGATTAAAAAACACTTTCCTCCCTTTCTCTCGAGTTGAGAGAAATAAAAATCTGCGCATTCCCGCGCGCAGTCACACGAGTGGTTTGTTTACAGCACATTGATGAGTCAAGGCCTGCGGGCGGAGGAAACTGGGGCTAGTGCTCTAACTAAACCTCCAGGAAAATGTTGTGTTTTCCACTACTTTCCTCCCCAAAATTATATTTTTGTACCTAAGAAAATAAATACGCTCTCGAGACATTTTCGTCTAGAATTTACAAAAAGATATTGAAGAAGAAGGAGAAGAAGTAAAACATGGCGAGCCAGTTTCATAAGCCATACCATGTCCTCTTTATCCTGACAGAAAAATCTGGTGTGATGTCTTTTCTGCACAACAATGAAAGTGATGCCCGGCTGGTACCCAACTTCCAGCTTGATGCAAGCCTCACGGATGGCTTTTAGTTCGTGACACAACACCTAGTGACAAATTTAGGGTCATGACAATTTTAGTTCTAAAAGTTCGCGAAGAACTTCGTACACTATTGAACACTGACTGGTCTTTCAGCATGTGTTATTGTATGCAATGTTTTTGGCAAAGACACAAGTTTCAAAGTATTACTATCTTATCTAGAATAAAAAAGGAGCAGCAATACTCTTCAGTTTAAACAACGTAAAACGGAAAAATATTCGGCAGGAATAGGCAGAAAATAATATTCACCCATGAACCCCTGTAACTACCATCACTACCTCACCTGTCTAAACTGGCCTTCACTGACTCCATCACGGTAAAAAATGATCGTGACTGGCTTGTGTCTCGTCGAACGATAAAACTGAATCAGTAGCTCGCGGACCATGGCCGCTAATTCGGCAATGATTTCCTGTAAAATAAATAATTGAGCGGAGTCTAAGATCACGTGAGAGTAGGAATAACAAAATGTTTTCTTCAAAAGCTCATGGAGTGCGACTTCGACTGCATTCTCGCGCGACTATCGTACCTGTCGATGTGTCTGAACTCGAACTGAAGCACAGTACCGGCTGGGATGAGCATCCATACTGCCGACAACCTACAAACACAAAAAGTTATCTTTAGGTTTTCCATTTATAATCTATTTGTTTTAAAGTCAAAGTAAATTAATGTCGCTGAGTGCATTTGTACAAATGCACGCTTCAAGAGGGGTTTTATCGGGGAAAGTTCTTGCAACAAATTCCACGGACTTCACTGTGACAATATTGGAGAGAAAAAAGGACACGTAAAAAATAACAACAACAACAAAAACTACGAAACAAACAGAACAGGAGAGATACCGAATAAAACAACGCTCAACTTACAGCAGCAATTGATGGTCGTTTTTCATCCCCAGCTGCAGGGTGAGTTACATCAGCTCCAAGAAATATCACAGGTTCACGAAACACAGGAAGTCTGTAAACATGGATTCAAATATTTAAGAACCAGTCGTAATTACCACCCAAGGGAAAGGGAGGATACGAGGATTTTGAGGGGGAACGGAGTGGGGAATCAGTCGTCATCAACCAAGTATAAATGAGAGACTATAGAAAATTGACATCCAACGAGTGAGGAAATATAAGAATATTACAGAGCCGTCTGGGGGATCTGGTAAATCTAATCGTGACACGACAAAAGAATAGAAACATTCCAAGATAACTGGACATAATTTGCCGAGCATATGCATACATGAACTAGTAAAGAATAACAGACGTGCGAAAAAATCGTTTTCTCGCAGATTTCTCTCAACAACCCAAACTTCTCCCATCCGTTCCAAGCCTGGCATATCCCCATCCCTCCCCCCTCCGCTGCCCCTGTAAGTACCACTAAGTACATCAATCTTACCGAACATCTGGGGCCAAAATATTGTTTATTCCTCCGAGCTTGGCATTTATCTTTAGGCACAGATTTGACAGTGTTTGAGCTTGGAACTTGGTTACGTTCTTAGCTTGCACACACTGAGTAGCGATTCCCAGCATTGTATCACCGACTCGTTTGACTTCAGCTATAAGAGAAATGTGAACAATACAACATTGAGAATCTACAATCTATAAAGGATCAAAGTCAAAACATTCAGTGCGTCAATCAGTGAATCAGTGAGTCAGTGAGTCTGTCAGTTAGTCAGACAGTCAGTAAGCCGGTCAGTCTGTCAGCCGGTCATTCAGACAGTATTGAAAGATACTCGCACTGTGAATTTGTCGCCTCTCCTTCCTTTTTTTCTTTAACTCACCATATACGGGCGTTTTCCCAGGCAACACAAGAATAATGAGCTGAAGATTGGCAAAGGTATATTTCAAATGTTTAAACATGGGCTCAACCTGACAAGAAAAAACAAAACGGCAAATCTCTTCCATCTCTTGCACTTCACACATAATTCACGCAAGGCGAAAACTAAAATATAGTTTTGTAAAACGAAGAATGAGGGTCGTGTTTATCTATACAAGTTTCTATGCAAATGTCTTTCCCAGTTGTTTTGCATGTAGGAGATGGGAAATTTTCATTCCTGGTAGTTTGCATTTGAAAATAGTTTCCTTTCCTAGAGGTCTCCTCGGTTTCGAAGACAGATGAAGACAATTGGAACACCTCGAGTGTGTTTTTACCTGAGACTAATGAAATTTACTTTTGAAACGATACACAGAGAACTGCTCAATAAATGATTTTTTAACTTAACTACATAAGTCAAACGTAAGTAAACCTATCACGACGTTAAGGAGAATTTTGAAGTTGAGCTACTCACATCCTCCGCTCTTTTAGCGTATTTACAGGAGCATGGTTCAGATTTGATTGGCATCCCAGTCTCGCCACTAATCTTCATCAGCTGATGGGCAAAGCTCTTCAATACTCTGTCGTTGACTTCCCGTGGGTCGACAAAGCAAGCGATGACTTTTATCTCAATGCCGTGAAATAGCTGCTTCCCCCTCATATCCCATGCTCCTAGAAAGCAAAGCATGAAAATGAAAGTTGGACGGTGCAAAAACAGCATAAAAATATATGGAGACGAAGATAGTTTTATAACCAGCGACTGGAGTAATTTTCTTCATGACAATGAGAATTATCAAGGCTTCGTTCTGTGTCATTCATCTCAGTCTTTGGCTACGGAAGGTAACACAAAACTCTGGCCGAGATTATTTTCGCCATCATGTAAAAATCGAGTCGCGAATAACTGTTTTGTTTCTTTCTAGCGCCTCTGCTGTTATTGTTCTGTGTAAAATCGTCCTTGTGTCGAAGTAAAGCGCTCACTTCCTACATCAAGAGGGTTAAACAATCCTGTTTCATGATTTAATGGCAACGGACGTAGTTGGTGACTGGAGAATGAACTAAAAATTCTTCTGAATATACCTCACTTCACTGGGTATTGCATTTGAATTGTTTCGTCATTTTTACTATCATTTAGTGATTTTTCACAAAACTGTTCACTATACCTTGTTTCGGGGAAATTTTCAGTTTGTCCTAAGAAAAAATTAATATTAAATTAGACATAATAACAAAAAAAAGTGATATGCACTCAGAGGTTTGGCAATGAAAGTTCTATAAAGGACGCTTGAAAAATACTATGCAAAAAAAAATATTGACGTGAATGAAAGTGATCTTCGCAGTTATGTGCACTACTTAGGCAGTAGTGAAAATAAGGCCTGAAAAAAATTCAGGCCTGTACGGGATTTGAACCCATGACCTCTGCGATACCAACTGAGCTAACAAGCCAACTGGGAGCTGCCTAAGTAGTGCACATTACTGCGAGGATCACTTTCATTCACGTCTTTATCCGCAGTTCAAATATATGACTTTCATATATTCTTAACCGTTTATTCATCACTTCACGGGTTTATTTAAAACCAACATCATGACCAGCTCCTAGTTGGCTTGTTAGCTCAGTTGGTGGAGCGCTGCACCGGTATCGCAGAGGTCATGGGTTCAAATCCTGTACAGGCCTGAATTTTTTTCAGGCCTTATTTTCACTACTGCCTAAGTAGTGCACATTACTGCGAGGATCACTTTCATTCACGTCTTTATCCGCAGTTCAAATATATGGCTTTCATATATTCTTAACCAACAAATATTGACATACTTCAAACCTCCGTCTCATTGAAAAAGAAATCTATCCTAACTTTTTGCAATTCCTCCACGTGTGGGAGCGCGGTGGCCTGGTGGCTGGGTCATTGTGCTGTCTTCTTGGGATAAATAATTTTTACTTTCACAACGTCTCTCTTTACCCAGGAATATAAATGGATACCGGCGAATTGTCAGGAAAGCCTAATGAAATGCTAGGGGTGGTAGCACTACTCCTAGACGCTTCATGTGATAGGAACGGGATAAGCTCCAGCTGAATGGGCCCCTTGGCTCGAGTTCAGACTTCACCCTAGATCTTTTTAATTCTTCTCCATTCTTTTCCATCCTCGATCACTTTCACCCATTCGGTTATTTTCTTTACTCGAGGGTGAAAGCTTTTTAAAAGCATTTCAACATCTCCAAACCGGATTTCACCCCCCCCCCCCCAAAAAAAATAATCACTCGAATACAATTACCTTCCCACCGTACTGAAGCTTTGGGGCCTGATGTACCCGCCCTTGAAGGTCCACCATTTTGTCGTTAATTGAGATTCCAAAATCTTACTTCTTTACTCACTGGAGCCTTCTCTTGTGTTTTTCCTGAAAATATCTGGCCACTGTGATCTAACTCAGGGCTGACCGGTTTCCAATTGTTTTAGAGGGAACTTCAAAGTTTGTGCCGGTAATTTTGTTACATTGATGACACGATATTTTCTCTTCATTGATCCACAGTGTGTAATCTCTACCTTCAGACCTGGTAATGAAAAATCAATATATATATATATTTATATAGTAAGCCCCATTATGCACGCATTCTGATTGGTTCTCACTTATGATCTATTGGAGGACAGACGTATCGATGACGTCATCCTGCGCCTCGTGTGCCACTTTTTTGTTCTTACCACATTTTGACGTCATCTGTGATCTATTACTGAACAGACGCACGGCAACTTGGAATCTATTTGTTAAATATTTGGAAACTACATTTACGAGACTGTTAACATGTCATGAAAATCTCTGACCCATATGTGCATGAGCATCCAGAAAACTGCATTACTGATGAACCCAATTTGACTCACCCTTGCAATAACATGGTGAATTAAAATGTGTCTAGACATGGATTTTGATATTGGAAAATTTTTCTGGAGAAGTTGGCATTCCAGTGTTAACAAGATATAACATTTTGATTTTATGGTTAGAATATACTGGATTGAACTCATACAAAATAACTAGTTGAGCTACAAGTACATTTACTTTTAATATTTGGAACCTGTAATATAACCATATTACGTACAATTACAAAGGTATTTTCTTCTTTGATAACAGTAAGAAACAACAAGAAAACAACAATAACAAAAAAATCTGCTCAAAATTGGTGAATGTCAACCATGCAGATAAGCTATATTTTTCCAAATTACTTTCAATAATATTAATAACACAAAAATGGAGTAAGATTGCTCTGTGAAACTCTTCTTCAACTATTTTTCCCATTCTACACATATCTATCACTCACTCATGTGTATGCAATTAAAGTTGCTCCAAACCTTTTATTTCTCTGGTGAATTTCAGTCTGTCAGCTTCAGACAATGGCTTTGTCTTTTGAAGAGCCTGTTCTTGTCTGCAAAGGACTTCACACATGAACTCTACAACTGGCTGGCATTTATAGAATACTGTGGCTGAAACTATGATCAAGTTAAGAGATAAAATTTCTCAGTAACAATGTCTGATGTCTAGTTAACTTTCTATCTTCAGTTGATAAATTAATACTTCAGACAAATCTTTGGGTACATTTTTACCCTATACTGTTAGTGGAGGCTACTGTTTATGTTAGCGTTCGACCCTTTGACTCCCTAGAGTGACCAGCATCAAATTTCTCCTTACAATGTCACCCCTGAATCATACATTAAGGTCACAAGAATAAAGGAAATGATCACCACCTAGAGAGGCTCTTGATTGGTAAACTAATTCTCATTAGCCATCACCTTAGGAATTGTAGACAACACAGCAGAAATTATCAACAGAAAATTATAAACACACAATTTTCATGTTCTAAATTTGTCTCTATAATTTCCTCGTATAATCCTCTCTTGATTTCAAGATACAGTAAGTTACATCAACAGTATGTATATGATATATTTTAAAAATTCTATTAATAGTAGAGTAGTCATTTTTATACTAACCATCAATGTTAAGCATCATCTTCCACTGCAATGGTCAGACACTCTGATGAAAGCCAAACCAAACTTCACGCTTACTCTTCAGGGGATGGTGATGACCTTCTGGAGGTGGGAAGAAAGATCTTCCAACAGTTATATACTTCATGGGTGGCAAATGTCTTAACACCACATTAAGAGACTGGATGGTCTCAGAAGGGATTTGATTGTGCTTTCCTACTAATGCTTGCTCCAGTGCAAATAAGCTGACTTGTGCTACCCATTTAACAGTGACCTAAATGAAAATCAAAACATACCGTAGCTTGGTAGAATAGAAGAGACCTGTTCTTTTATAACAACTTTAAATCCTCCACTACCAAAACCTCACATTCATTATTACTCATACAGCAAGTGTGCTGTGACAAAATACAGTTGGAAGTAAGCAGGCATTTGCATGAACCAATTGGGCCAACGAGTGCTTTACTAATGATCTAATTATAATAATATGTGCATTACGGGTTGTCAGTTATCTGTCACTTTTAAACATGTAACTGCTTGGTCTATGTTGGAGTATTAACATACAGTGTAAGCTTTTAAAACCTAAACTATTTGTTACATGTACTTCTGAGAATTCTGTAAACAATCTCACTTGGAAACAATATCTCTCATTAATATTTTCCTTTACTCTCACTACCTGTGTTTGCTTGACAATGTACTGATTTTTTAAAAGAAACAACTTGTTGGTCACTTCTGGGAGAAAAAGAGTTAAACCAAACATTTCACCCTAAGGTAGCAGAAACTTGCGCTAAAAGAGGAGAAGCAGAGAATTGGGTGCTGAATGCCAGTATAACCTGCAGAAGAATCTGTTATTTCCCAATAACTATGTAACTAATTCTTTGAAAAATAAAAAATGATAACGCTTGGTGGGATAAATGGTAGTAAATAAAAAAAAAATGTAGTTTAATTTGTAATAGTATTATAAAGTTGTGATTATGATGTAAAAAAAGTTAAAAGGAATTGTCGCAGAGAAAAGTTTTGAACCTACCCTCATTTGAATTCCAAGACCAGACTATTTACTTACCTTAAATACCTTGTCTTTACTGTTCTCAGTTGGAAGTGTTACTTCAAAATCAATATGAAATTTACAGTATCTTAAATCAGAATAGTTGACACAGAGAAATTAATGCTCCCTTAATTCATCAAGTTAGTAACAAAATAATAATATGACTGAAGGATTTCTATAGCACCACATCCATCAGCTTTTGAGTTGTACAATGCTTTGAGGAGGACTTTGGCCAGACTACATCAAGCCATTAATAATTTTTTCAAGGAAATCTTTGCAGATGCCCCTAACTTCTGAATAAAGACCAGACCACCACAACAGAGGCATAAGGTTTCCTGCTTGTGATAAGTGCAGGGGGCTCTTTTTTAAAGAACCACTTCACTCATTGCAGTTATTAAATGTTCTGTGCTAACCAGCAGAAATAAGATACAGTTAGCAGAGACAGAAATGGAGACGGGGCCAACAGTTTATTTTCCTTAGAGTTTTCTTATTTCAAAAATTAAACCCAGAAAATAATCATTGGTTACTGGAAATGAGTTTAATAATGATATTTCATGTCGCTATATATACAACAATTTTTCAAGTTTTAGTGCAAAACCAAAATTTTCACATAAAAGAGAATCTTTGTCTATGTTAACCAATGAAGTGGTTAGTTTTTTAGTACACAGAACACTATTGAGACTGGATCACTTTTGAAAATAATGTGCTAATGCTTTGCCACTCTCACTAATACTCCAAAGTATCTCCATCTAACATGTACTGGGTATACATATTTGCAGGAGCAGTTAAGGTGACTTTATAAAAAGTTATGATAAGCATTTTTGTTTCCAGCTGCAAGTCCTACAAAATGTCATTATTATTCATCAAAATTTTGTATTTCAAGGGTAACTGACGCCAAAATTCTCCCCCTCCTTTTTTTTTGTTCAGCACATTCCTTTCAGGTTAAAGAATCCTAAATGAGCAAATAACTAATATATTGTTCAAAACCAAATTTCTATAAATATTTTTGATGCTTAATCAATGGTCATTTTTAAAACATTTCAATCCAGGTCAAATGATGTGATATGACCTGAAAGAAACAACTTTGCACTCACTCAGTCCAGCTGCTTTTGTCCGGTGTATATCACTGTGACCTCAGGCCCATCAGTTCTGGAGTGAGCTTGACTAAATGCAAAGTGTTGTCAGGTATTATGGGAGGTCATCATCTGGTTTTGTGAATGAAATTCTTCTTCCACGTTCCAGAAATGAACAAGATTTATCCTCTTTTATTTTTTTTAATGGAGACTAGTGAGCAGCACAAAGGAAGATTTCTTACTGTTGTAACTTTTTGTTTATTTCTTTTGACCCAGTTCATCTCCAGCTGAGAGTTCTCCAGGAATGATTACAACTAACATTGAGCGGCATATATATAGCACATTTGTGTGCTTAAGTTTAATTAACTTCCAGTGGAAGTGAACAATAAAAGAAACAGGCTGTAAACGGATGTTACAAGAAACACCTTGTTATAAGCATCACTCTCAAGCGTTGTTTCTCATTTGCGACCAGAAACATAATGAAATCAATCCTGTTTGAAAGGTTACTTGTTTCAAAAATGTGCCACTGTTAGCTAAGTGAATAGTAAGTTACTCACGCTCATTCACCATAAATAAAACAAGCCAACAGCCTGAGAGGGGAAACCATGAAAGCACATGTCATGGGACTGCCTGGCTCCCATCATTTAAAATGCAGTGCTTTGGTCAAAAAAAGGAACTGAGTCAGCAACAAACTCATGCTACAGAATAACAAGCATGCAATGTTTCTCGAAATTAAGACCTGAACTTATATATATATATAAATAAAATTATATGTTCACGCTCAAGTTATCCAAAACTGTACCTTTCTTAGCCACGTTGACATTTACAATGTGGATGGAGAACAACAGGATGTAAAACAAAGAAAAACAAAAACCTGGGAAGCACTGTGTAGTGACGTTTTGTAACAAAACAAATGCAGACAGAGTCAGCCTTCACCAGTTTCCTCAAACCCAGGATGCTGGACAATACATCTGGCTTCTTCAAATTTTTATTTTTGACCACATTTACTTCTTGGCAAAATATGTCTTCTTTCTCCCTCTATATTGATTGGCAGTTTCCACACTGACACCTTGTAATTAAAAAAAATCTGTAAAATAGCATTTTTTTTACGATGTTGAATAGAAGAAATAGAGAACACAACTTACAATACTAATAATAATTATAATAATAATGATAATAATGGTTTATTAAAATACACACGGTGGCATAAAAACTATGAATTACAGTGTGCCTACATGATACAAGAAATAAAGTTACATTTGTTTCGAAGTGACTGGGATTACAGGCTATTTATAAATTATTTATAATTCGGATATGGATAAAATACTATAATAAAAATAACCAGACTCCTATTGATTGGTTGATTTTCGCCATTGCTGGGAAAAACTAGAACCAAAGCGTTTTGTTCTATACTGAAAACGGCTCAGTAGAACTGCTACTGTTCCTAATATGGCGAGAGTGGCATTCGGATCGCACGGGAAGCAGGAGACGGTGCAGCTGACAGGCCGGGTTACTTTTGATATTGTGCCACACTTTGAGACACAGGTGGGTGCGTCTATCCTCTAAACTGGTAACGTTGGCTTGCGCAAGAGCCTGTTAATAGCGGAGGTCAGGATATACGATTCGCAAAGCCCTCTTCTGGATAGCTTCTAGCTGGTCAATGTGGAAGCGAGGAAGGCAGGTAGCCCAGACAACGGAAGAGTATAGGACAGAGCAAACCAAGGCGCTATAGATGGTGACAAGGTCCGCCGGAGGGACCCCAGCGCGCTTCAAGACCCTAAGAATGTGCAGTCGCTTGGAAGCTTTGGAGACGATGTCGTTGGTATTATCGTTCCACTTCAGAGTGTCACACAGGGTCAGACCGAGAACTTTGTAAGATGAAACTGCCTCTAGAGGTAAATTATTAATAGAGAGCACTGGGGAAACGGGTTTGTTTTTGAATGGACAGATAGTCATGATCTTACATTTTTTAGGGTTGAGATTCATGTTGTTCTGCTGGGCCCATTGCGAAATGCAGTCGATGTCGTTCTGCAGAGATGACACCCCCCCTAAACTGTAGACCTCGGATATCGTTAAGTCATCGACGTACTTCCAGTGGCTCGAGCGGAAGGGGGAGTGAGTAGCCAGGTCGTTGATCATTATCAGAAAAAGGACTGGACCCAATTTGGTGCCCTGGGGGACACCGGCATGTACGGGCATCCACTCTAAGATGGAGTCCAAGAGCTTAACAGCCTGGCGGCGGCCACTGAGGAAGCTACAAATTCAACTAATCAACCAGCCTTTAACACCTAGATGGATCAGCTTGGTCACCAAGATGGTATGGTCAATGTGATCAAATGCTTTGCTAAAGTCCAGAAAGCACACACGGAGGAACTTGCCAGTCCAGTCAAGGGACGACAGCCAATTGTGCAGCATGTCCTATAGGCAGTAGGTTGTAGAAGTACCTTTAAGGCTGCCAAACTGTTGAGGATCAATATGATGTTTAACGTCATCTATCAGCCACTCGACAAATAAATCTTCAAGTACCATAGAGAGTAATGGAGCCAAGGCGATAAGTCGCAAGTCCCCGTCACCCGCAACTGGTTTGACCTTTGGGACGGGTGTTAGGTAAGAGTCTTTCCACCGTTCTGGAAACACGCCAGATGGCACTGAGCGAGTGAAGATAACAATCACTGGTTCAGCAAGCACAGGTGCAAATTTTTTGAGGAGGCGCGCAGGAATGCCATCCGGCCTGAGGCTTTGTAGGCACTAAGACCCAGTAGCTTACGACATACAGCTGAGGTGGTAATAGTCGATGGTTGGTCCGGCGATAGCAAGAAAGCAGGAAGGGCGGCGGTGTCAAGTGGTTGGATTTCAGATGTAACAGATATGAAATAGCTGTTCAGACGAGTGGCAAGGATTTTACCTGAGATAATGTTGCCATGTTCGTCAAGATAGCATAACTCGGAATCGGTAGAAGATTTGCCAGCAAGCTTGCTCACCAGGCTTCACCAGCTTCTAGGGTCTGAGGTTTTGAGACTCATCACCTTACGGGCGCGATTGCTATGCGCACTTTATTCCTAAGGAGTCGCCATCTATCGTTAGACTCAGAATGATATGCGCGCTGCCGCTCCAGGATTAATGATTTAATTTCGGCAGACATCCAGGGTTTGTCAGTCGGATGTAGTTTGACACTCTTCGCCGGGAAGTAGATGTTGATTGCGTTGCAGAGGTCGTCAGAAAACGACGATGTCAGACTGTCCACCGATAAGGAATCAGCTGCGCACGTGTGTGCAAACCAGCTATGTACACTAACCCATCTCCCAAAGGCGTTGAGTGCCGACACTGGAAAGCGACGCATTTTAACTACCTTTTTCTTAGCCGTCAGATTGTTGGAGCCATGGTTGGAATTGGGTACCCAGTAAACCGAACGGTGGTCAGAAGACCCTAAGTGCGCGCTTACAACAGGCTTATTATAATAAGAAGCTAGGTTTGATATCCTTAAGTCTAAAACATTATTACTACTAGTAGGCTCACGGACAAGCTGTTTTAGGGTGTGGTTTGCTAAAATGTTCATGACGTTCAGGATGTTAAAATCACCTAAAAGTACTACCCCGCAGTCAGGGTGAGCGGATATTATATGATTGGTTTCACCGAAAGGAACATTTATCAGCTCTTTAACTGTCACAAACGTGAGAGATAACTCAAACTTTAAGCTATAAACAAGGTGCAAAGACCAAAAGTAAACAATACGTTAATATTAAGAGGAAGTTCAATTCTACATGTGCCGATGCTTTTTTTGGCTGCATCGTGTTTTAATGGAAAAGCCGAGAATCTTTAATCGTTCGCCAAAGTGGAAAGGTGTATTACCCATTAAATTCACCTCAACAAGCATGTATGTTTATATTTTCAGTCAGTGAAACCTTAGCTTCGAAAGGTGCGTGCAAGTAGCATAAAAACACCTCTCTCCCATGGTATTCAAGAGTCTGCACATTTGGTTTTCTTTACTTGATCGCTCCTTTATTTAATAAGCGACTGATTTTCAAATACTTTGTTTACAAGCGTAAATGCACTCACCATTCTCGCTTTCTTGATTGAGGAGGACGCGTTGGCTAAATGTACACACGTGTGACGTTAGGGTCACATGTACATGATCAAAGTCGAAGCGTTCACGGCGGATGATTGAGTCTCACGACAGTTTTCCTGGCGTAAAAAGGCAGAAAGAGGCGTTCGAAGCTCCTTGTGTCTGTTTCAATGTGTTACCTGAGGCATTAAGACGGTATTCCGAAAAAGTGAGCTCAGTTAAACAAACTCTTAATACATTTTGTATTGATCAGCATTTTCTTTCTTTGCTACACGTGTCGGTAAGTTATAAACATGTTTTGTGCTCTAAACTCCAATACTGTTACTTGAAACTTGCCTGAGGAGAGAAGTGTTCAAGTTAATATGCATGATTTTAGGACAAAAATGTTTTGCACAAATGTTACCTTGATACTCTGGATCTACATTCAAATTAGTAGTACAGGGGACGGAAGTCGATTTCGGCGAACGTATTCACCTAAATGTCGCAAAATTATACAAGTTTAAATTTAAAGTCACGACATCGTTCAAGGAATTTTAACTTAGAAAAATAAGTTCCATCAAAAAGGAGAGGGATCAATGAGCAGTTTCCCTAAACAATACGAGAAGACAAAGTAAAAATGGTTGGAAACAAAATATATTTAGATCTTGAGATTACCAAGATGCATGACGATATAGTCGCAGGTTTCTACAGTTCACACTTACTGGTTTTCGTCCGATTGGCAAAGCTTTACTGCTGTAGAGGTATTTTTTTTTCCATCGAAAACATGCCTTTGTCCTCCAAAAACTTTGTGATATGTGTTTACCATCGCCTCGACAACATCTCGGTTCACGCGCCTTGGACACTTATCGGGAGATACTAAGATCGTAATGATATATGTCTTCTTTGGGAAGGCGAACTTGAAAAAAATTTGTTCTTAGAGTGATCGTTTTTTCCACTGTTCCAAAGTTAGGTCTTTTTAGTGGGGTGAAATCTCCACTGCACACATCTGTACGAGTTCGAATTTTATTTGTGCAGTCATTGTGAAATCCAGGTAGATCAGCTTTAACATAACATGTCGAGTTTTTACTCAGAGAATAGTGACTGGGAGCTTGATTTTCCTTCGTCAAACAAACCCTTACCTCTCCTTAGGTACATTGTAACTGTAATATCTACATTTACCCACCAACCACTCAAATAGCTACGGCATTTTATTGTCTCTTTGTGTCTAGTCTTCAACCCATCTTTGAACGTGTGAAAGAGCACCATCCTCTCCACACATTTCATAAATTTAAGTACAACTCCAACATGAATCACAAGAGGTTTGCCTAAATCGTGCACCAGTATGGGATGATTTGCATACGGGCTGACAAATTCAAAAAGTTTCGAAGGCATCTAGGTTTCCGAATAATCTCGTTCCCAAGTCTCTCACGGAAAAATCTTTCCATATGGATGGCATTATTATTCCTCATGTGACCTTACCGAAAAAAAGAGGGAAATTGTAGACATATATTTCTCTTCCACCAACTAAAAATTTTAAAACATGGCTTTAGGACAGCAGTGTAAACTTTCTGGAACAACAACCTACACAGTAACCTAAGCAAGACAAAATCATAATTCAGTTGATTCAAGCTATTACTCGGTTTTTATTTTGAAGTTAGTGAAACACCAATTTTGAGATCAGGTTGAGCTCGTATCGATTTTAGATTATTTGTTTTGTTTGAGTACGTTTCAAGGCATGTGTGAGACGTAGTTCCCTTTGTTAAAATAGTAATTTATTTCTTTTTTTTAATGAAGTTTACTGTGATTTTTACCCCGGCTTATAGGGAACAAGCCGACCTACACACTATCACGTGTTATATGACGATAACTCATTCACAGCAGACGGCCTTCAGCAGCTCACATACCAGCTATATCACGTGTACGCACGGTGCACACGCATTGTTTCTATGACAGCCCCCGCCTATTATGCCCACTTGGTGGCTTTCAGAACCAGACACCATGTGACCGGAAATGGAAGGTTAGTGTTCACAGACTTGATGGCCCTCGTAGTTTTATTGAAATTTGTGTTCAAGTTATTACTTTGTCTCTCTGTCTTACTTTGGACTTTCAGTTGCTTAAAGAACGTTTGTAACTTTTTAGCACCGCTCGTCCTTACTAAACATGATTCCTTTAGCACCGCTAGTCCTTACTAAACATGATTCCTTTAGCACCGCTAGTCCTTACTAAACATGATTCCTTTAGCACCGCTAGTCCTTACTAAACATGATTCCTTTAGCACCGCTAGTCCTTACTAAACATGATTCCTTTAGCACCGCTAGTCCTTACTAAACATGATTCCTTTAGCACCGCTAGTCCTTACTAAACATGATTCCTTTAGCACCGCTAGTCCTTACTAAACATGATTCCTTTAGCACCGCTAGTCCTTACTAAACATGATTCCTTTAGCACCGCCAGTCCTTACTAAACATGATTCCTTTAGCACCGCTAGTCCTTACTAAACATGATTCCTTTAGCACCGCTAGTCCTTACTAAACATGATTCCTTTAGCACCGCTAGTCCTTACTAAACATGATTCCTTTAGCACCGCTAGTCCTTACTAAACATGATTCCTTTAGCACCGCTAGTCTTTACTAAACATGATTCCTTTAGCACCGCTAGTCCTTACTAAACATGATTCCTTTAGCACCGCTAGTCCTTACTAAACATGATTCCTTTAGCACCGCTAGTCCTTACTAAACATGATTCCTTTAGCACCGCTAGTCCTTACTAAACATGATTCCTTTAGCACCGCTAGTCCTTACTAAACATGATTCCTTTAGCACCGCTAGTCCTTACTAAACATGATTCCTTTAGCACCGCTAGTCCTTACTAAACATGATTCCTTTAGCACCGCTAGTCCTTACTAAACATGATTCCTTTAGCACCGCTAGTCCTTACTAAACATGATTCCTCTTCCGAGTCAGTTTACTTGTAAAGTTTTATTAAAAGTAGAATCTTCTTGTTTCAGTATCGACCTGGAGAAATCTGCAAGAGCCATCGAGGTCAACGCTAAGATGAAAGGAACCATGTACTTTACTTAGCTATTCAGCGGGAATATGATGTGCACATGCGCAATTTAACGTATTGGCAGTGACGAAAACAACGAAAGATGGAAACTGTTTTGTTGTGTTATAATTGTTATAAATTAATACTGACTCCCAGGAATGATCAAAGTTTCACTTCTCCTTACGATTCATGTATGTTGTCTTACAAACAGTTTAGGAGATTAGCCATGCTAATCAGCCAGAGAGTGTTTTCTGATACAACACCATATTATCCAGTCTCAGTCAGAGGGAATTGTATGTCAGTCAGAAGAGAGAATTACCGCTTGGATCTGGGAAATAAATGGTCCAACCAGAATTAGCAAACAAGACGATTATTGCCATAAGACAGTATCCAAATAACTGCTTGTTTTCTCCTCCTTTTGTTAAAAAAAACAAAAAGTTGGGTTTCTTAGAGGTATCGCGCTTGATTTGAGCAAAATTATATATTTAAAAACTGGAGTACACGAGATTAAGTTCCGTTTTTAATACAACTCATGCTGGGGTCAAGCGGATATGTTTGTGGACATCTTTGGAGTCGAGTCTCACCGCTACTCGCTGCCAGTTAAACTTAGTGCACTCAACAACTAGACTAGACGAACAACAACTAGACGAAATTTCCCAGAAAATCCATAAATTGCCAAGGCAGGGACATCTGTCACACAGGCTTTGCATTACTAAGGGTGATTCATTAAAATAAAGACCCATTTTATCATCATACACCGTTTATCCAAGTTACCCACGATGCATGATTCCAGGACGAGCAGACGCGACGTTAAAGGATAATAATTTGAAATTCTGAAACTGATAGGGTGGTGACACCAATAAACCTTGCGTGACCAATTGAGACAACTCCTTCCGCTATCGTAAATGAGTTAAAAGCGCCCATGAAATAAACCACTACAGCCTTTACAAGAATTTGAACTGTACCACATCGCCATGTCTAATGTCGCATACAAGGGTCTGCTCTTCGAGATAAGCCGACAACTCAGTCACCATGATCATCAACAGTTACTCCAGATGTGTGAATTAGACGACGAGGCTGATAACATACTAGACTCCCGCTCATTACTGAAAAGACTAGAAGGAAAAAGAAAATTGGGAATTGACCGACTTGGAGTTTTAAAGGAAGTCTTAGCGACTATAGATGAGTTCTCTCTGTTGGAAAAACTTATGGAGTTCGAAAAGGAAAGGAAAGAATGCAAAAACTTACTTGCAAAGGTAAGCGGTGCACTCGATAGCGACGAACGCAATCATCTGGAACAACTCAAGGATATTTGTAGAAGAAAGACATCGCTGGAGCTTGATGAGAGCATTTCCGATACTCGAAGATTGTTCGAAGAACTGGAAAAACATGGAAGTTTGGATTTTTGCGCACTTTACTTTCTGAAGGAGATTTTGACAGAGATAGAGAAGAATGACTTGGTGAGAGAGATCGAGGAGTATGAGCAGCGACGAAATAAGAACCATGCTGCAGAAATTAGAAAAGGTAAATACAAATTTTGAGTTTGCGCATGAAAACGCTTAAGGCATCTGAGTTTAGTAGGAGCATACGAGAGATATGGGAAGATTTCACAGCAGAATACTAATTACGTTTTCGCACCGGCATATCACTGAACTGATTTAGGATCAACTTTTTCCTCGATTATCGGTGGAGATCGTGTCTGGTGTCTCTCATGATAACTTTGTTCTTATTTTCTTTTCATTTTAAGCGAAAGTGTACTCTTGGGGCAAAGCTGTTACCGAAAAGGCGGCACAAGGTAAGTAGATCTTTTCCCGTGATCATGTGAAGTAGTTGTTCGCTGTGTATCAAAATTTTATAAGGGCAATTGGATATCTTAAGTTTGTCAGAGATGACCAATTCAGGTGATCTTTGAGCGGAGAAAGCCTTCTGAAGCCTTTACATAATAACTGAGGGACTTCAAATTGATTTTGTATGTATTTTGATGTTGTTGCTGTGTAGCACTACGGCTTTGCAGGTCATTTCCATTGATGAAGCGGTGCGACAGCAGGCTCTGCGCATAAGCATACTTCAGAAGACTTTAAAATTGTCAATGCTTATATAGGTGACTACACGCCGGTAAATGTGCTCTTAAGATGCTATTGGACCGTCTTTATTCCTAGAGTTCTCAGGCCTATAGAGTTCCCAACTAGGTATACCGAGAATGTTCCTGAGTAGCCATGAAGTCGTTCGTTCTATGCCCACTCGCTTTCTTTTTCAAAACTTCATGTAAAGGATGCAACATTCATGTTTCCTTACTTGCCTTTAACTATTGTTTCTTGGTTTTTAAGAGAATATCATTAACTGAACTGATATACAGTTGACTGAGTTGATTGCATGTAAAGAGAACCTTTGTTGTTATATGTCTTTGGATTTATTTTCCAGCTTCAGCGTTTGCTGAGCTTGGTCTGAATGCAGCTGTGCTAATTTTATGCGTGATTCTATTTTGTATTGTAAAGCCACCAACGGCTTTTAGAATTGGAAATTTCTCTTATAAGGTTCTGCAAAGACTATATTCATTCCATTAGCACATTTAATTTGCAAGGGATAAGATTTACAAAAACCAATGACTATACACACATTTCGTATCTCCATCATCCGCATCATAAACATCTGTAACATCTTCTGACCAGTACTGAGGTGAGCAACGCTCATCCTCACTGAAAAACACTTTTTTAGCTCATTTCTTTCCATACCTTCGAATTTGACTCCTTCTATTCCTAATCCACCATCAAATTTCATGATGTTGATGTTGATGAAGATACCTTCGCATTGGAGTTACCAAAAAAATTACCAACGAAACGTTCGTACTTTGATTGAAACTTGGTAGGAGATTTCTTTTGAAAATTACCCTTTATTCTTTTTTTAAAATCATATTTTCACTAGTTCGCTTGAAGACGTGGGTCCAAGTTTTTAGAAAAGTACTACCTTTCGCTGAAATCTTGGGCTGCTTTAAGTCTGTTGGTCAGTGTTTTAGAAGCTTTGACGAACGGGTTCTTCCCGCTGATACAGAACTCGCCGACATGGGTGAAGGGTGTGTCTGCTTCACAGTTCAGGCAAACAGTTTAAAGGGGCTCACCACTTTGTGGAATATGTACCAGGACGGCACACTCAAGGCACGCCTGTACGACTTCTTGGTGACTGAAGTTAAGCATCTTGCTGAAGCCGAGGAGAATGTTGAACTAACGGTAACATTTGAGGAGGAAGAATACAAGAGAGTTTTCATTTATCTAAATAATGAAACCAAAGGTAACTAAGCCGATGTGCTCTCTGGGCAACGCATAAAAATTAGATCTACAGGATCATTTTCGTGTAAGATGTTTAATCAAATGTTTCGGCAATTAACTTACCATGACCCGTACTCTATTCGTTGTAATTAACACTGGACGAAAAAATGGATTCGCCTGGGTTGCAAATGTTAAGCAAATATGAAACAAATTTTACTTTGCCTAAGTTTGCTAATTTTGGCTCAGTGGTTAAGATCATCTTTGCATCATATTTGCATACATGCTAAATGTTGGGCGCTGTTGTACAGTTGACCTTACTTCTGACACCCTTCGCAGATATGTGGTCAAATTAACTTTTTTTGTCGATGTTTTTCTGAGGTAGCAAAATAGATGCAAACTTTGGAAAGCATACAAGTTTGCTTAGGTAAGCAAATGTGTTCAAACTGTTAACTTTGAACAAGTTTACAGTGGTTTACAAATGCTGCCAAATCATCGTCATCGAACCCCTTTGCTAGGGTAGTAAATTTGTATAAAACATCAACAATGAAATTGTTTGCTAGGTTTGTCATGCGTGCAATGTATCAACACTGGAAAAGCTTGCTTCGGTTTGTGTTTGTGGTCCAAACAAACAGTTTGCACGCATTTGAAATATTTGCTCCGGGCTAGGTACGTGGTTAAAGCATCGATACTTATTCAAATTTACTCTGCATTGTGAATCTATTTAAGAACTCGATCTGTAGCCATCTTCGGGGATTCTCTTCAATTATTGTACTAAGGCCTTCATACACTTGAAAAACCTTTCACTTCTTCTCGGTCTTCGGTACCATTTAGCGGGTTGCTTTCACATGAGACTTTCGACTCGCGTATTTCGATCTTTAACAAATCAGTTCTTTATGGCTGATTGCTTTTCTAAGCTTCGGGCAGTCTTTGCAAACTGAGCCGTGACTCAACAATAATTCAAACACAAACACCGAGTCCCATAAAGCAGCATAAAGGCTTCATAAGTCTTTCTTACAGCTTCCTCGATTTGCTGGGCCTTGCTTGTTTAGTTTCATATCGTGTAAAGAACGACAATGGTTTTCCATCGAAGAACCTCAACCGGCGCTTGCATTTGAATCCATCGCTGGAGATTTGAACGCATCCTTCAAGCGCCGTCGATGAAAACCGGCGTTCGATTGCTTAAGGATGAGGAAAAGGTTAAAGCTTTTAGTAGCTACGCAATGAACACAATAAAGGCTTCGTTTTCGCCGACAAGCGATATTGGGGTTCAAGCGTTTTTCTCGCGCTCATTTTCGAATAGGCGGGATAGGAAAGGTATAGTGAATGTAAAAAGATCAGCGAGTGTGCCTGAGGATGCATATTTCTCTGCATATTTCTCAGACAAGCTGTCTTGAATTTATTACTTGCGACACAAAGATCCTAATGTAAGCTACTATTCGAACTTTTCGTCTCGAAATCACTTCATTCATTTACTGATCACCTGTGAATTTGAAGACATAAGTTATTTCTGTGAGAAAAACCTGCGGTTTTCCTGAGTTGCATTTTATTATATGTTACCAACATCTAGATTTCCGAATCCAGTGGAACAGGGCTAATGTGAACACCCAAGTATACTGAGAAAAATGGAAAGGAGGCCATCTACTATAAGTGAGATCAATCCAGCTGAGAGTGAAACAATGACTATGTCACCAAGCCAATTCAGGAGACGAAAACAAAGGACAATTGAAACTGTAGGAGTTATTCACTGTGACATTCATGTTTACACTTCTGAGAAAAAAGAAGACAAAAGAATCAAAATCGTTAAGAGATGGCCTTTTGAAAACTTGAATTAACTCGGCAGAAAATGGAAATGAGAGAGTATTTATATCCAATAGGCCATTTTACAGCTGTGTTCCTAGTGGCCAAGTCTTTGATTTGGAGTGAGGCTGAAAGTAACCTTGTTGTGATAGACCAGTATCTAGTTGGCATAACAACAAGGTAATGTACGTTTGAAAAGCAACAAGGTTTGTATCATAACAAAGTCACCCTTAGCCTCACTCCTGTTAAAAGGCTTGGCAACCAAGCACGCAACTGTAAAATGGACTATTCCATGAAGTGCATGAATTCCGTTGTTTCAAGCATTGTGGAAAGCAAGGTAACTAACTTTGTTTTCCAAGCAAACAAAGTTAGAAGCATGCAGGTACCATACATGTCATGAGTATTTGGCACGAGAAAATACACCAGTGTAAGAAGTTGCTCTAATGTTCTGAACGAGCCATGTTGTAAGTGATCTCGCGACAAACAATCACAATGGTTTAATGTACATTATTGTATTCTCCTAATCACTAGTAACTTCGATCTCGCAATCAATCAACTCAAATCAATTATCATATTTCTGTACTTCCGTCACGAACCTATCAACAAATTCAATGTAACGCTTCCCTCACGACACTCTCCCCCCCCCTCGATTTGACTCTCGTTGAGGTAAATGTAGAACACGATAAATCTACTTTCTGAAAACACAACTGAAACACTAATTTGAAAGTGAAATGTCACTTGTACAGTCTAATCCTCGTTTAGTCCGTCTTGAGCTATAGCAGCTATTCGCTGGCGTGCATCTGCTGCGGTTCTTCTCGGCTGGAATTCTCTGGCATCAGCTCTTAGCGTCTCTCCTCTCCTTCGTTCAGATCGGTCGCAAGTTAATTCAAGAGGATACAGTAGCTGCAGTAGTCTCTCAGGGTGTGTCTTCCCAGCTCTAAGCCGCGTCCCTCTTATCACTCCGTCTCGACCTTGAATCAGGCGTTCCACTACACCAACTTCCATTTGCGTCTTACGCTTCTCTCCCTTGATAAAAATCACGTCTCCTTCTTTCAAGGTAGCTTCTTCCGTTTGATGGTTGAGATCGTGACGCTCTCTTAGGGCCTTTAGGTACTCGGTTGTCCATCTTTTCCATAGGGCGTCCTTACATTTCCGTAGGTGCGTTTTCTGAGGTCATAATTAACATTTGTTGGTTCTTCTTCAGGAATATGATTTGGCTGTCTAAACAGCATAAGGTTGGGGTCAAAATTGGCATTTGAATATCGTCTTCTAAATAACCAAGAGGTCTGTTGTTAAGTGTTGTCTCCACATCCAAGATGACCTCTTCCAATTTATGCCAGCGCAGGTGACCGTTTCCGATTGCTTTGTACATACTCTGCTTCATGACGCCAATCAATCTTTCGAACTGACTGCCCCACCATGGAGCTCTACTGAGAATAAACTGCCCCTGGATGTTTTGCTTGGCTAGCCAGTCGTTCATCTTCTTATCTTGTTGAACGTTCTGCAACCATTTGCATGCTGAAACTAATGTTCTCCCATTATCGAAGATGATTTTTTCCGTCCTCGTCTCGCCACGAAACGTTTCAGACTGCGTAAAAACTGTTCTCTTGTTTGATCTGGTTGTAGATCCAAACAGTTGTCCACAGGTCCTATTTCTGCATCAGCTCATCATGTCCGTCTTTGTTTCAATGGTGACTGTTAGTACTTACCTAATGACTGTGGCTCAGCTTGCGTCTCTGTGGTCGGACTTGGCTTTTTAGGACTTCTACTTTTCCTGTCAACACTCTTTCCCAGTTCTCCCACGCGATCTTTAGCTCTCTGGGAACACCACAGTCCCAAGGTACTCGGGCGTCGCATGTTTCTCTGCGCAGCATCTTTCCTGCTAAGGTGACGAGTGAAGCTAATCCCAAAGGGTCGTATATCTTGGCTATCTTCCCGTAGATTTCTCTCTAAGTTACTTTGACGATTGGGGCAGGAAAGGCCACTTCTATTGAGTCCACTGTTTTGTTCCACGGTCTGCCTTGCAGTTTGGTCTCCCCCATCTTTACACCCATATAGTGCTTGGCGAAGCTTTGGCTTGTATTTAGCGGTGGTTGGTTGTTGCCCTGGTGTTTCCTCCACGGGCGTGGCAAGGCTGTAACTTGCTTCCTGTTGAGTGGTTGAATGTTCTTCTGCCGCTTTCTCTGAAGATGGTGGCTCTTTTAGGGTTAGCACATTTGAATGCCATATGTAAAACTGGAATCTCCCTTCTCTTAAAATAGCCTGGGCTGCTTGCAAGTGTTGTGTCTCGACTACAGTCGTTGCATCAGTAATCAGGTGGTCATCATAAAGGCTCCGTCTAAATTCTTCGACTTCGTTTAGGAAATTCTGCTGAAGGTTTCGCAGGTGCTGATCTATAATTCCTCCGTGAAGGAATGGTGATGTGGTCAGCCCGAATAGTGCTTTTGTGAATCTGAGTGTCTCCACTTGCATGGTCTTTAGGTCCTTCAACCAATGAAACCTCATCGCGTCTGGGTCTCCCTCTCTGATCCTCACTTGCAAAAACGCTTTTTTTAAGTCGTCTGCTAGAGCCACGGGACAGTCTGTCTTCCGCACTTCGGCTTTGTGTGGAAGGTGGAACTCTTTTCCTTCTGGTTCCTTGAGCGCTCGTTACACTATTCCCAGCGTCAAGTCTGGATTTCTGGGTCAGAAACATCTTGGTTAGGTATGGTTCGCTCCCAGAAGACATAAGGGTCCATCCGAAACGTGTAAGTTCAGCTATCGGTTCTCCAGGTTTCCCCATTTGAGGTGTGTTTTTTCCGTCTTGATTCTTGTGTATTCGCTTCTTTCGAGGATTCAGTGGACGGGGAGCTCTCTCTTCAATTCAACAGCATCTATTTCCGCTCCTCTCAGGTGGTCATACTTCGCTAAGATGTCTTAGTACCAAGGATTGGTTAGAGTTAGTAACACACCACGTTCACCTTTGTTGCGCGGGTGAAAATTTCCCGAGAGGTTTTCAATCACCACGTCTGGATTTCGATTTCTTTGTCTGTTATTTGCATGAGCGTTTCGATCCTTCCGAAATCTTTCCGCACTGGCTGTTTACCTATTCCACCAAGTAAGGCTGCTGACGCGTATTAGTTTCCGGCTCCAGTTTCCAGTAGCGCACGGCACCGAATATCACAAACTTCAACGACAACCACCGGGTAGGTTACACTGCTTTTCCCAGTGGCAACTAACATGTGCCCAGGTTTTTTGTATCCAAACAGAGATGTTCTCGCAGATTGATGAGTGGCGTCTCCTTCGGCAGTGTGAACATTTCGTAACGCAGTGGCACTCCTCGGCTATGTGATTTGGACCGGTGCAGCTAAAACATAATTGCTTTTGGATAAGTAGCTTTCTTCGTTCGGGGACCGACATGACGTCATCGCAGTTTGTCGATAAGTGGTTTGGCTGGTCGTAATGGACACATGGTCTTCCTTTTACTTCACGTTGATTTGTTCTTTGATTTGTTTGATCTCTTTTTTTGTCGATTTTCTTCTCATGTTTAAGTTTCTGCTCTAGTTTGGCTTTCTCTAACTTCACTTCATCGTCGAATTTCTTCTTTCTTTTTTTATCGGCTCGCCCTTCTTCCTTCGCTGCGGTTTCCATTTCGACCATTTCGGCACCCTCAAATTCTTTAATCGTTAACTCGGCTTTCTATAATTCACCCTCTCTTTCTTCATGTCTTCTTTATCTTCTTCAGCTTCAAACCTATTTTCTTGGACGGTTATCTTAAGGCCGTGAACTTCATCGACTTACTTTCCCAATGTGTTACGCAATCTGTCCGCGGACGTGATGTTCTTCTTATCAATCGCGTGACCGATTGCTCCTTTGTAATCTTAAAGATTTCCAGCTTCGCGTTACTTAACTCTTTAACTCCCAGATGTGAATAACGTGCAACTTCTCATAATAATATCCAAACATTATCCAACAAACATGCAATGAGAATACTCAAACTTATCAGATAGAAGTTGTTATCTTGATTTCACTCCAAATTCTCGCAACAAATTTACAAGGAAATTTGTCGCTGCCAGAGGGGAGAATTAATTATTAGGTCTTGGGAGATAAAGGGTTAAACCACATCTCCTGACAGATCTGTCTATGGTTCTTCACAAACAAACATTCATGCTTCATTGCTTCAATGATGACGAGGAACTATTCTGGGTTGACATAGGGACAGATGAACAACCATTTCGGTAAAGATGATTGTGCTACTGGTAAGCTAGTTAAATGAACTAGTATAGTGTGGTGTACAAGATACAGATCTAAATGATTGAGTCAAAGTAGAAAAAAAAATATCTCAAGCAACCTGATCCTTAAATACTTTTGTAAATTATATATTTTAAAAGATAATGTGTACCTATATAAGGAGAGAAGGAAGAATGAAAATTGAATGCAATTCATTGTGTTTAGTAGGACTTACATTTGTTTAATAATATAGAAATGTTGCTCTTGTGAATTTTTCAGTTCATATTCTAAAATATGTTTTTACTCATTTTGTTTATAATGAAGTAAACTAATAGCACAATGTCACATTTTCATCACATTTGCGCACCAAGACCGTAGGTGCAAATTAGCATATTTACATTTTTCCGCAAACGTGGTACAAATTTAGATCACTAAATTTGCTTCGTATTTGCTCACTTGGCAAACTCGAGTAAATCCATTTGTTCGTGGAGGGGAAGAGCTAACTCTCTAAACTTCAGCTAAGAAACTCACAGTGGCCTGAAAACTGTCTATTATTAGGTCCTGCGAAGGTGCCAGGAAGAAAATGTGAACACTCTGATTCAGTGACATCAACAACGCCGAACGAGGATGAAACATTGCAAATAAAAGTGAAAAGACTAGAGAATGATTTCCAACTTCTAAAAAAGAGAATGGAGAATCAAGAGACACAAACGACCAGACTTCAACTTGAGTTTTTGGAGACAAGGATGGGCACGAGAATAATTCCAGCAGAGGAAGGTAACTAGATCATGCAAACACTAAAGCTAAGCTAAATAAAATATTTACGGTCAAACCTTTATTAAGCGGTCACCCACGGGGAATAAGGGGGTTGCCGCTTAATACAGGTTAACCGCTAAATACATAGGTATGGGTATGATAAAAATCGAGGAAAAACGCCACTTTATGCCATAACAGACGACTTACTTTGAAAAAACGTACTCAAAAGTACTATTAACATTGATTTTGGGAGATTAACATGGACTGAATTTTACTTGAAAGATTATTCTTAATTAGTGGAGGATTTTCTGGGGGGAACACATGGTTTTCATGGGGGATCAGTCGTTACCAACAGACCAACAGGATATAAAAGGGGGAGGGGACTGTAGAAAATTATCTGCCATTTTACTGCCACCAAGGGAAGGGGGGTCATAAGAATACAACAGAGCTTGGGGGGGGGGGTAGTCAGGTAAACTTTTTCGTGTCATAACCAAATTCCTCCAACGAAAGAAAATCTGAGATTCGTTAGAAATGTTTACAACTGAATTGAAACAGATCAGGCCTTTCGAGATTCCATTCCTTACATGCTCGCAAATATCTGTGCTTTACTGACTTTCCTTACAAAGGCTTTTCAGAGACAATGTATTTAGACATTCTAGCCTTTTGATATATCAAATTAGATATGTACACGTGCGCGGATAATTTGATGATTAAATTGATAAAAGCGAGAGTAGACTATACCAAGAGATTGTTTGTATTCTCTTGATTATACCTCGACTTCTCGTGGAAAGCTTGCGAGGAGCGCCATAGTTTATTTCTTTAAGTTTTTCTATCTTCAACCTGCTCCCACTGCAAACTGTTAAACATCCAAAAAGCTTCTCAACACATAAATGCATTCCTACTCTAAAATGACAACCCTAAGGCGAAAACATGTTGTTTCTTTATGTTTTTTTTTAGTTCAGAATACCAGTTACGAAAGGCTCGCAGACAAGCCACGGGGTATTGACGAACACAAATGGAATTTTACCAAAATGTACGTGGAAAGTCTACAGTTTGAGACGAAAAGTTTAATGTCTGAAGCATCTGACAGCGGTATGGGAACTGAAGGAGCACCATCTGAATTTGACGTGGATATCGGTGGTCAGTATCGAAAAGTCAAAATTACCAAGCTTAGTGTCTTTGATGATAATAATAATAATAATAATAATAATAATAATAATACAACTTTATTTAAACACGATAAGTATTTAAAGCCAGAGGTTTGTGGGGTCGTGTTGCAATAATATAACGTAAAAAAATATTAATATATAATAACATTTATAAATTTATTTAAAAATATGAAAAATATGTTCAACCCCTTTCAAATAATACAGCAATATATCTCAGACACTGCTAAGCAGTCACTCCGGATCCAACAAACACCACCAAACCAATAGTTTATTGATTTCTATTGATATTCATCGAATTCAAAACGACTGCCCAATAGTGATGGTTAAGTCAATCAATCCAATGCGATATTTAAATGTCATATCAAGATTGACTCAACCATGTCTCAAGAATACATGTACATTTCATTATATTTTGGTTTACATCAATCGGTCAAACGATCAAAATTGAAATGTAAGAAATCACGTGACTTGGTTAAAAGTTTACAGAAATGCTTTATATTCTTAGAATCTATGTAAAAAGCTATCATTCTGTTCTTGTTTATCTTTTGATCTTGTTGTGATGACAGCAAAAAAAACCGTTATCATTCTTCGTGAAATGCTGGAAACTGTGTTTGAAATGTTCTGTATAGAAGGTGAAACTTATTCTTTGAATGCCGCAGAACCCTCGAACAAAAAAAGTTATCTTTCAAATCGGCACTCTTAGTCCCAGGTTATCAACGAACACTTTTCGTTCAACTTATCTATGCTAGTTACCATGTTCCCACCAAAAGCGTTGCTCCCTTTTCTGCATAGAAACGCACACAGGAGCCACAATTCCTTCATTCGCTCTGACGAAGGGCTAACGCTCGAAACGTCAGCTTTGAAACCCTTAACGATGGCCAATTTACGTTAAACTTATCAACTCAGTTGATAATAACAAATTACCTTGCTAAGTATTATTATTATTACTAGTAATAACCAAAGATTAGGAAATGCGGGCGAGGACGATGCATTTTTGGCTATTTGGTTAATGAAAGATTTGGGGGCCCATAGGGAGAAAAGATTTGTTTTGCGGGGTTGAAAATTTAGCCCATGAGGACACCCCCCATGCTACAATCGATTTTTCCTCTATTTTGACACTAACAATAGGGTAATTTTAATAAACCTGTGAAACAGTTACCAACACTCGATCATTCCACTAGACACTAGTCCCATTGTTTTGTTTTGCTTAGTTTTAGTAATATGCTGTAATTGTTGTTGTTTCATGGTGTAAAGAAAATCACTGAAGGTTATAAAATACGCGTATTGATCGAGTCAAAATGATTGATGCAATGCAACAATTATTTATTTATTACTGAAACGAAACGACCAATATATGAAGAAATTTCAGATTATTCCAAAATATAATATATAAACGATCCCGTTCCAAGGACAGAAGGACGAAGAACGCTCTCGCTCCACGCTTCTATGAGATCAAAGACAACAATCTCAGACTATACGCTTGTTAGGTCAAGGGCGAACAATACCGACGCTCCACGCTTGAATTAAAGGACGAACAGATACAACTCTCTCTCTACGCTTGAGGTCAAGGACTAACAGACGAACAACACTCTCGCTACTCGCATGAGACGGAATGCGGCCGAGAAATGGCATCCAACGCGACATGAACAGAAACGTCGAATCCAGATATCGACACGCTTGATTTGGATTGGTCGGCGCTGCTGCTATGCGTTAGCTTCACGTGTTCCAAGGTCCAAATTTCACATGATGCGCGTGAGAAAAAAGAGTTATTTGCATTCCATACATTCTTAGTGGTAGACTCACTATTTGAGCAAAATTCGAATCAGGGCCAAACTACACACCTGCCCGCATGTGTTTATAAAAATCATCATCATTATTATTATTATAATTATTATTATTATTATTATTATTATTATTATTATTATTATTATTATTATTATTATTACGCCGAATAGAGCCGCTCAATTTGCGAAGCGAGCAAGCTGCGAGATACGATACCTTGAATAATATAACTAAAAAATGGAATGGAAGAACGGTGGATCGGCATAATGACGGAATATCCTAAAAGCGGAATGCCGTTTTGTATGAAGAAAAATGTCTCAAAAAATGGAATCGCAATAAAATAATAAGAAGCATAAGTAACATTGTTGGGGCTCAGAGAATAGGGGAACCATAAGGCTTTTGAGCGAACCCCAGAAAAACTATATTCTTTCGTCATTATACAACCTCTAGTTCTTACCAATGCTCTAAAAATTGTTTTATATCAGAAGCCAAATGCAATCTTTGACTGTCTATTTTTATATATTGAGCATAAACGTTCTTATTATTACAAAATACGGAGAGGTATGTCTCTTCTGCTGTGAAATTTTTTTTCATTTATCTTTTTTTTCAGTTGAACGTGACACTCAGACGATAGCAGGCGACGATTGGAACTCACTGTCATCAGCTGTGCAGACTGGCAACTTTGCCATCATCGAGGATATGTTGTCACGTGGCCTGGATATCAACACAAAAAATAACAATGGTAATACGGCTTTAATTTTAGCTGCTTCGACTGGCAAAATAGATGCCGTAAATTACCTCTTAGACAAAGGAGCTGATCCCTTTATTGTACGCCACTCTGGTATTACTTCACTGCACACCGCTTCACAGGGTGGTAATGTTGCCATCATCGAGAAACTAATGTCACGTGGTCTAGATGTCGATTCAAAAGATAGTAGAGGAAATACACCATTGATGTGGGCTGCAGCTTATGGCAAGATTGAAGCTGTAAATTATCTTTTAGACAATGGAGCCGATCCCTCTATTAGAAACCAGTTAGGAAGAAATTCACTGCACGTCGCTTCAGAGGGTGGTAATGTCACCGTCATCGAGAAACTAATGTCACGTGGTCTAGATGTCGATTCAAAAGATAGTAAAGGAAGGACGCCATTGATGTTGGCTGCAGTTTGTGGCAAGATTGAAGCTGTAAATTATCTTTTAGACAAAGGAGACGATCCCTGTATTGGAGACCAGTCAGGAATGAATTCACTTCACACCGCTTCACAGGGTGGTAATGTCACCATCATGGAGAAACTAATGTCACGTGGTCTAGATGTCGATTCAAAAGATAGTAGAGGAAGGACACCATTGATGTTGGCTGCAGCTAGTGGCAAGATTGAAGCTGTAAATTATCTCTTAGACAAAGGAGCCGACCCCTCTATTAGAGACCAGTCAGAAATAAATTCACTGCACGCCGTGTCAGAGGATGGTAATGTTACCATCATCGAGACACTAATGTCACGGGGTCTAGATGGCGATTCAAAAGATAGTAGAGGAAATACACCATTGATGTGGGCTGCAGCTTATGGCAAGATTGAAGCTGTAAATTATCTTTTAGACAATGGAGCTGATCCCTCTATTAGAAACCAGTCAGGAAGAAATTCACTGCACGCCGCTTCAGAGGGTGGTAATGTCACCGTCATCGAGAAATTAATGTCACGTGGTCTAGATGTTGATTCAAAAGATAGTACAGGAAGGACACCATTGATGTGGGCTGCAGTTTGTGGCAAGATTGAAGCTGTAAATTATCTTTTAGACAAAGGAGCCGATCCCTGTATTGGAGACCAGTCAGGAATGAATTCACTGCACACCGCTTCACAGGGTGGTAATGTCACCATCATCGAGAAACTAATGTCACGTGGTCTGGATGTCGATTCAAAAGATAGTAGAGGAAGGACACCGTTGATGTTGGCTGCAGCTAGTGGCAAGATTGAAGCTGTAAATTATTTTTTAGACAAAGGAGCCGATCCCTCTATTAGAGACCAGTCAGAAATAAATTCACAGCACGCCGCTTCACAGGGTGGTAATGTCACCATCATCGAGACACTAATGTCACGTGGTCTAGATATCGATTCAAAAGATAGTAGAGGAAGGACACCATTGATGTGGGCTGCAGCTAGTGGCAAATTTGAAGCTGTAAATTATTTTTTAGACAAAGGAGCCGATCCCTCTATTAGAGACCAGTCAGAAATAAATTCACTGCACGCCGCTTCACAGGGTGGTAATGTCACCATCATCGAGACACTAATGTCACGTGGTCTAGATGTCGATTCAAAAGATAGTAGAGGAAGGACACCGTTGATGTTGGCTGCAGCTAGTGGCAAATTTGAAGCTGTAAATTATCTTTTAGACAAAGGAGCCGATCCCTCTATTAGAGACCAGTCAGGAAGAAATTCACTGCACGCCGCTTCAATGTGCGGTAATGTTGCCATCATCACAAAAATGCTGTCACTTGGTTTGGATGTTAATTCAAAAGATTTTGCAGGTCGCACACCGTTAAAAATCGCAAAAAAATATGGCAAAACTGAGGCCGTAACCTTCCTACTTAGCAAGGGAGGACATTAGTTTTTATTTCTTACTGCTCCTTTAAAATACGTCGTTCAGGTCCATAGTCGCGAAAAGAAACGATTGATAAATTTTACAATATTGAGTATGACTGGATAATAATTAATTCATAATACCGTGAGAGAAGGAACAAATCTAGGAAGGCCTATCGATTCCCTCTTTGTTGATTGTATGAAATAGATCACTTGCACACGATGTTATCACAAATTTAACATAGCTTTACACCCAAACATCAGTATGCATATTCTCCATACTGTTCTCTATACATTTCCTAAGGTGCTGACAAGGAGAATTAGCTGAACGATGAAGAGCTTCTGTAGTTGTTGATCATTTCCGTTATTCTCATGACCTTAATATGTGATTCAAGGCTGATATTGCGTAAGGAGAAATTAGATGCTAGTCACTCTAATGGGGTTAAAGGGTTAAGTTCAAATTTTCCACCCTTCAGGCTTCTGTCAACGAGTTGTAGTTTATTTCATTCAATCATATATTAACTCAAATGTAGAGCTTTAACCCTTTCACTCCCAAGATCTCATCAATAATTTTCCTTACTGTCTGTCATACAACTCTTTTGGTGTTAATTTAGAGAAATTGGTATAAGATCAACTAATATTTCCCTTGTTGATATTTTTCTTTATTCTCACCACTCGTCTGCTTGATATTGTATTGTTATTGTGAGGAAAAATTCTGTCTTGGTTACTCATGGGAGTTAGAGGGTTAAATATGTCCCATCGAGGAAACAAGAGCTCTTTCAAAAACCCCTTTAACCTGGTACTCAGGAACTTTGTATCATAAGTGTTTTATGATTTTTGATGAAATGCATATTTTAAGATGAGAACTGCAGTACATTGTTATTAGTTATCACCAAACTCAATGTAGAATAGTGTGTTTGGATGTTTTAACATTCCCATTAATTCAGCTATAAACTCGTTATTCATTTCTAAATTTTAGCCTAAAGTATCAGTATTTCTCAAAGATATGCAGATGATGTAGCATTCTTTTCTTATATTCTAAAGTAGAACTTGTGCCATTACGTTAGTCATTAAGGCTATTATATCATTGCAACTATACTCTACATATTTTTATCGTTATACATTTATATGGAACTTAGGAGTGACAGATGACCATATGCTTTCATCATCCGGATGGAAGTATTCCCAAATCTTGACGGTGACAATGCCTGTGGTTTCAAAGACATGGACAGAAGTTATCAGAACAATCAAGTGAAAAATTGTGAGTTCAATTCTGGTCCTTGAAAAGTGACAAATGTCATTTGGATGATCACACCACGTGGCTTAATGTTCTCCTTGGTTAAATCCTTATTAGTTGTTCTTTTTTGGTGTTGTCTTGTGATACAGCTGAGAGACTTTTCAGTTATGAGACACTGCTTGATTTGTAATGAGTTGATAACTTTAAAAATGTAGTAGAATGAAAACATAACATTTAAATTGATTTTTTTTAGTAAATAACTTGGTAAATGGTCAAGTTCGATAAATGTAAGAGGTAAAACTGCATCTGCTACCTTAGTTCCCCTCCGAGCTCCTTCCCCATCCTCTCCCCCTCCCCTTTCCCCCCACCCCCTCCCCCACCCAACCACTTTCCCTTCCCTCACCTCACCCCCTCCTCCCTCCCCCCCCCCCCATTCGCCTTCATCTCGTGGGGAACTTATTGTTGATCCCAAAATGTGCATAGAAGTTTTGTAGAATAATCAAATGATCCTCTCACTTTATCTTTGCAATCTTTGATTTGTCACAAAACCGTCTTTTTATAGTTTTACAACACAGTTAGAGGTAATGAAAGGATAAAGTTATTTTCAAAACAAGATGAGGCGATGAGCTCGTTCAGGTGAAGGCGGCTATTCTATTCAATGAAAAAAGAGGGTACGTTTCTAAAGAAGCTGTGGAGCTGCGTCGGTAGAAGAGTATAACAGGGTAATTAAGTATCATTGACTGAGTTGATAATTGAATTGGCCACCGTTAAGACTTAAAAAGCTGACGTTGCGAGCGTTAGCCTTTCGTCAGAGCGATTGTCGAAGGGCTAACGCTCGAAACGTCAACTTTGAAACTCTTTACTGTGGCCAGTTTACGTTACCAACTCAGTTGATAATACTTAACAACCCCATTCTATTAAATGGTTTATCGCCGGGTAACAGGGCACCTCGTTGCGTAATCGCGGGTGGTCGCTAATTTTAGAAGTTTATGCGCAGAATGGAATGCGTAAGCCAAGCAATTTCTTTCAGTTTAAAAACAGTACAAAAGCATTGTTGCCTTATCACAACATTCCTCTTAGTAATATTTTTAGTCCGTGATCACTATCATTCCAGGCATTGAAACGAGAAAGACCTCTCCCGTAGACTTTGGTTGTTTTGGTTTCGTGAGTCAGTGTTGTCGCCTGCACTTGACCCGAATTGATTGACTACGGAAATATCAATAAAGTTTCATCTCACGCATGCCTAAACCAAAGATACTATCGGCAAAGTCACGAACTTTTCCACTGGCAAGTTGAAGTTCTTGAACGAGAAGTCTTTTTTGTCCAAGTTTATTACGATGCGGTTCGCAAAGCGACAGTGGGAATTCCATTAAAGTTTCAGTAGATTCAACTACTGAAGAAATTCAACCACATGACTGCACGTATCGGTACGTGTACCGTAACATTTACACTTAAAACTAGACCTTATTTTTCAAAGTTGCGTGACGAGAAGGTTACGAAAGTAATCTGTTTACCTCTGAAATCGCCCAAGCGTACGTAAATAGGAAAACAAAGAAGCAGAGTATAGTGTTGTTCACCAAATCGCGATGACCGCCAAATTATTTACACTTCGCCCAACTGAAGAAGAAATTCTCTAGCTCTCCGGGGATAAAGAAGCTGCAATTTGGTCAAGATTCAATCGCCATCTAATCAAGATTTTCAACTTCAGATTTAGTCGAGAATCTTTATAATGATAAGAAATAGTATTCACGTTGACTGAAGGTCAGGTCAACTTCAAAGATCGGTCAACAATATGAAACATTGACGTTTGAAAATTCTAGAACCACGCAAAAACACGTAACCCGCGTAACGTGATAGTAGAAAGAAGTAGAGAGTGTTTAAACGGTTTTTAAGTACGTGCCTAAGGGGTTTCCGCTAATTCTCTGCGAGACAAATTAAAACGGGTTGGGTCGTTCAAAAATTTAACTTCGGTGCGTATTTTTGTTCATTTGTATGGACATTGCTTGAATCTTAAAAGGTAAATTACCTCGACATACCCGCAAAATTTTATTGATCAGTTATGGAGAAGCTTAACAAGGCACGCAGTGAAACCTGCCTTTGGCAGGTAAAACCGAAATTCTGGAAAGAGCCTTTGCCGAAGCAGACGAAAAAACTAACCAAAGGAAAGAGCTGCCTTCCGTATTCGCCTCCATCTTATCGTTTTATAAGCAACAACTTCAGTAGTTTGGTATCGTCTCAAGAAGGAGATTTTTGCCGGCTAAAAGAGTGCGCTGTGTTCAGAAGAAGACCAAGTTGGCACAGGAGACGCTTTGTGCTGTTGGAAGATAAGCTATACTGTTATGACAAGAGGGAAGAAGTGCTGGTGTTCTCCGAGGTCATAATGATGTCCAATGTCACGTCTTTGACTGTTCAGAACTCTATATGCCTTAAGATTTCCCAGGTTGATGGGAGTATTAGAATGTTGAGATTTTCGTCTGCAGAAGTCAGAAACGCTTGGCTCACGGCCTTATTAACAGCTAAGGCAGTCAATTTACTGAAGTACCAGTAATACTTTGAGAGGTATCACTACTTCAGTAAATAATCTGAACATTCAAGCATGTAATTATTCAAGTTAAATTCTCTCCAGGTATTAATACACTCTTGGACTACTGATAAGGTTTGAAACAATATTGTAATCGGGATAATGACAAGAAATTTTTTTAAATCTCCTCAGGAAAAATATAAAAAATTTCAAGGATAAAGTCAAATCGAGGTTAAAACAGTATTTATTTTGTCGTTCAAGGAACACAAATATAAATTCCCATGAAATTGTTGCGCTTTTATTGTGTAAAGCCTTTTCATTAAAGTGACCTTTGAGATAATTTATCGCAAAACGTGATTACTCTCAATACTCAATCTTTTAAAAGGGAAACAAGCGCCTTTTACTGTCAGATCAATAAATTTGTATATAAGTATTTAACTTTAGGAAAAGTCCAGAAGAGCTGGGATGATTCATGAAAAAGTTGATATTTTTTCGACCATAAAATCCCTTTGATTGCAATGACCCAAACAGGTAAGCTTTAAAAATGTATCTGCAAGTCGCGAACTAAGGATGTCATTCCTTAAAATAGTTCATCTCGTTGAAAATGCGCAGTTCAAATATTAAAATGACTGAGCAACACGAGATGGGTGGCATGTTTACATAGCACCTCTTTAGCTCGTCCGCCAGTCTGAGCGGAAGAAAAGGTCAAATTAAACGAGTTTATTTAAACATGCACTCCGGCGACTAAAAATATCTCTTACTAGAGTTGCTTCAGAACCACAAATATTAGAGGAATCTTCTGTTTATCTTACCCATTTCCTCCCTACATTTCTCAAACAGTGATTTTCTTTGCTGATTGACATAGATATGTTAACACTGAGAATTGGGTAGTTGATCAGACAACATCCCTTTTCTTTATTCTCGTCACCAATGAGCTTGCCTTTGTATTGATATCATAGGGGGAGGGGAAAAATGAATTGGTCAGCAGTCCTGGTAAAAGGGCTAAAACTCTACAATAAAGATCAACAAAAATATGCTTAGCATTTAGTAATGACAGAGAGAAAACCATTACAATCTGGCTACGTGACTTGAACAAGTCTAAACAGATTTTAGGTGGAAAAATCAATGAACATGTATTTTCAGACGCATTAAAATCGAACTTGTTCTCAAAAATTCATCCTTTAATAAGACATTGAAAACATCATAGCGAATGACAGTATTAGGTATATTGCATTGTACATGAACTGTAGTTTGTGTTAAGGCACATAGGTGAAAGGTGAGTGGTTACCACGCACAAAAAACACTCTTACCACTATGCCGCAAGATAAGAAACCACAAAAGTCCAAAGATGAAAAGGCTCTGCTCTGGACATCACCTACGCTCGTCACTTGCAGCACGTTCAGTTGAAAGTCTCATTAAATTCAATGTTTCTTGGATGAGACTAAAGTTGAACCACGATACAAATAACATTCATGACCGATACGCTTTGCACACTTCTTTTAATTCGTTTGATTTTGTTTTTGTACATTTTCTTACAGCTACTTTCATTTTCATGAACTGATTGAGCTAATAAAATTCTGACTAATATATGACGTACGATTCATTTACCTCTACAAAAATATACTTTTAATATGCCTAACTACTAAGTTACTTTTTTAGTGGATGACCTTCTACAGGTGAGTATATTTTTAAAAAGTTGTGTGACCACAGGAAAGACAACAAATGAAAGCTAACTATGTCAGTATTTAACATCGGAAAGCCACAAAAAATATAATCTTGGCATATCTACAATTGATGTTTAACAATAAGAATTGACTTAAACTTCGGATTAAAATATTTGAGAGAGAGAAGCTTTATGTCACCGCTTATATCATTCCTAACTTTAGCATCCTGGAACCTTATAATGAAAATTCCAGTTAACAAATAGAGAAGCCTTGGTTGTGTTCTGTTCTGTTGTAAAGCACACAGGAAACGGTTAGAGCACGAAAGAAGAGTAGGGAAAAACACGAAACGTATTTGAGTATTTCTCTCCACTTAGCCGCTTCCTAAGTGCTTTACAGGAGAACAGAGCACAGTCAAGGCTTCTCTGTTCGTTTCATAATAAAGCCATGATGAGCTAGCCGCGTAGGACCTCAGCAAGATCGCGGTCGCTCTGACACCGTCATGATTAGTATGAATTTCCACTGTTATGCCAGTCTGGCTATATTTTTCATCAGGTAATTTAGTGTAAACAACTGGGTTGAAAACGTAAATTAGCCACCGTAAAGGGTAAAAAAGCTGACGTTTCGAGCGTTAGCCCTTCGTCAGCTTTTTTACCCTTTACGGTGGCTAATTTACGTTTTCAACCCAGTTGTTTACACTAAATTAATTACCTGCTATACTCTCCCATCGACGCAGCACCACAGTTTCTTTAGAAACTTACCCCTTTATATTTTTCATCATTGCTGTTTTGTTCTGCTTTGTTTTTGAACACGAAACTAAATATACTACACGAGTGTTAGCTGTGTTTGATTTTTTAATACCGTAAATAAGCTTGCAATCTGAGTGTGAAAATCTTCAAAACTCGAACTGTCCACTTCGTTTTCTCCTTGAGGATTTTCGTTTTTGCTAATAGAGTGATTTAGCAAGAGGATGGGAACGTCATTTCAGAACGCGAAAGCGCGTGAATAGTCTGGACACGACTCAACTTCGACTTCCGGTGTTAAGGTTGCTGTTCTCCCCAACAAGTTCAGGACGTAATTTCGCTGCGATTTGCGTAAATGATGCATTTATAAACGAGATAATGCTGTTTGAAATAATTTCAGAACTCATTTCCAGGATAACCAGGTCCATTTCTTTGTTTCATTCCACGTATTTGTGAAAAGTTACCGCTACATTTATTCTGGATTTCCGAAAGGAAACACGATCGTTAGTAAGCGATCCAAGAATTCGGGGTTCAGTTCACTATATTGAGCAAGGTTTTAAACGACGTAAGGGCTTTTCTTTGATACATTTCTTTAACCCTATATGAAAAGTCTACGAATGTGATGCTGTTAATTTTATTGTGAATCAATTCATCAATAAATTAAACTTGCTTCATGTTGAAGTTTATCAAAATGAAATATCACAAGGCTTACCTACTGTATTACTCAGTGTTATTTGTTGTCAATCTCGTGTTTACCATGATTAAAAAATATTCTGCGAATTGAAGTCAGAGAAAAAAATTTAAGAATAGCTTGGGTTTGCACTTTTTTATGTCTTGAATTTTTGATCAGCGCCGATGAAAACTGAGACAAGAAAGTCATGCAGCTAGATTTATTATGGATGCTAATTCTAAGGCCTCTTCTGTCAGATTATTTGATGATTTAAGTTGGTTACCTTTATACGAGGAGGCTACAATTTCCATATATCTAATTGCATTTTAGAGACTACGAGGAGAAATGCCTGCGTATATTACTCGCCTTTTAACACGTATTAGTGATCTTCACTCTCGCAACACTAGATATGCAAACTATAACTTAGTTTGCCCAAAGTTTAAACGTAAATTAGATGGCGGTAAAACTCTCAATGTTACCACATGTCAACTATGAAACAGTTTACCTATCACTATACGACAAATGACATCAATACTAGGCTTTACAAAGGCCTTAAAGCAATTTTTTTCTCGAAAACCAAAAGAGTTTGAATCATTTTTTAGTTTAATATGTTATTTTTTAGTTTCCTGACTCTGTCATTTAATCCTTGAGATCTACTTTATTTCAGATTTTATCAAACGATTTACAAACAATACTCACGAGCAAGTAGTTAAGACATAATCTATTAACAGTTAGTATTTTTATCGTCCAATTACAGGTCGGAGCCATTCCTGTCTTTAGTCGCTGCATAAAAGTGTATGGTTTCTAGTTTCGAATGTGCGATCAGCTTTTACGGAATATTCGGTCAAAATCTGCCGATTTCTACCATTTTCATCTCCATATTGAAAATAACGCTACCACGATGCAGCGCAATCAGAGTGGGCATAGAGTAAATCGAATCTAAGGCACTGTTTTCTGTTTTTTGAACGCTTACGAACTCGATCAGCGATCTTCGTCATGAAAAAGTTACATTAGTGACGTTTTCTGAACAGTTTTGACGGCCACAGTGTAGCATAACAGGAGAAACTTATGTGAGATCGGAAATGGCATCGAGGTTTCTTCGGTCTTATTTTGTTAAATCGACGGCGATATTTCGTGTGTTTTTTTGGATTTCGTTTAAGATCGTGGGCCATGCTTGCTTGTAAACTTAACTAAAAATACTGTAACGTAACACACGCCTATATCTTATGCCCGTCCAGCCTCGATTCGGTGCGCCACGCAATCCAAGATGGCGCTGCGTGATAAAGGTGTTTATTACATAGACACTGATGAAATACCAGGATTTTTCCTTTTACTAAAAAAATCATATCTTCATCGCGCGCAGTGAAGATACTATTTTTATTTTTCACGTGCGAGGATATTGATGTCGCCATGGTTACTAACATGATTAGCCAATTACAAGAGAGTTTCCCGTTCAGGCACGCGGCCGGTTCTTTTGAAATTATGTAGGAATTTCATCAGCATCTATAAAATAAACAGAACATTACATGGCCGCTTGGGGATACGAATTTTATCTCCTCGTGCTGAAAGTATCTCTTAAGAAGTGGTTGACTTTTGTAAGACAAAAGATAAATATCCTGTGTTTTCTTATAAGTATTACATTAGTCGGTAACTAATTATGTTACTCTTTACAAAGTGTCTTCAAGCGAAGTACATTCCTTTTAACATCTCAGGGTGAACTTGGACAGCTTTTGCCAAAATCTGCGGGCTTCTGTCCTCTCCATGACCACCGCTGCAAGACGAACCATTCTCAGGGCTGAATGGAAAGAATTGCAAAAATAGTTTCACTAATATCAGGTGTAACAGAAAGAATTAGAATTTAAACTCACCTTCCTCCAGCTAGCTAAGCTTGGAGTCCTTTACCCCTTGCATTTCAAACCCCCTCTACCAAAAGGACCTCAATCATCCTTCAACAATCAAGCCCTTAATTTACCCGTCCCTTGGGCCTCGTCCCCCCTCCTACGCCTATCCCCTAAACCGTACATAACTCCCCCTGTATCCCCTGCCCTACGATTTCAGATTTCATGGGTCTCTCCAGGAACTAAAACTTTTTGCTCGCAAAGCTTCTGCAGCTCTTATCCGGAAGTCAATGAGTCAAATTCCACCAGGTTCAATTTCCCTGCCCGGGAATGTGATAATATTTTCTGATCTCACTTTTATGGCTAAAAAAAATTCCCAAATTTCCAATCATCAGTCATATTTATGCCTTGGCCAGTAAAGTTTATTAGGTTATGTGGAATTTAACCATCTTTCATGACTGGGGACACTCCTCGTCTACCGTGCACAATATCTCACCTTTCCCGTTCTCTTTCTATCAAATGAAATCGCGCTCTGAATGCCACCAAATGCGCATAATACGCGGGGGCTGGTATGGATACTGCTCGTGTGCACCTGACGTAAGTATGACACAACTGATATGTGAGGGCCTGGATCTCGTCTGCTTTGAAATTATTGTCGTCCCACAGGACGTGATAATGCGAAGGTCGGCTGGTGCCCTGCAAGAGGAATGGGCGGGTTCATTAGCGTCTTGTCTTTGTTCTAAACACAACCAAACAAGCCAGGGGACGGTGATACTACGGATCGCTTCACGCTACGGAAAGCAGCATTAAGTTGGGCAGCTGTGTAACCCGGTGTTGTATCTATACTTTTGCTTTTGATAAGAAAGGCCACGAAATACAAATGGCATGAATTGGGCGTGCTAAGGAGCTTAGAAATCCCCCCGCAAAAGGGAGGAGAGGTCAGAAAACTCTCGAAGAACGATCGGAATTTAAATTCTTCTTCTGATCCCTTTTTTAAATAATTCGGTCCTCCCAGACACCAATAAATCCTCGATTTCCGCGAGGAATCTAGGTACGTAGTAAATTCCCAAGATGTGATTGTTAATTCTCCCTACTAGCCGATTCAAACTCCATTGTAAATTTGCCAAGAGAATCTAGTGTTCCATCAAGTTCACATCAGGACCAACTGATACAAAGTGTAAGTATTCTCACCAACTGTTTGCTTTATGTTTAACAAAAAATCTGGGGAGAGTTTTTATGTTACTAAGCCCTGAGAATTATAGAGTGACAAAGCCTTACCTGAATTCCAGCATGACTGCAGAGGTAGAAGTCAAACTCAGTGGGGTGAGTTATACCAACATCAACTGTGGTTCCGGGGGGCACGTTTTGACTATTTCCACACTAAAACCAACCACAACAAACAAATATTAAATGTGTGAAAACCTAAATGAAGCGGAATCCGCCAAATTCAGCAATAGGAGTAGGGAAGCATTGATGATCCATTTTTTCCCTTTCAACACTCTGACCCCAAAGAATGACAAGCATCTAATTTCTCCTTACAATTTCATCCCTGAAGAGAATAAGGGAATTGATCATTAGATGAAGAAGCTCTTAACTTTTGGAAAAATTCCCCTTGTCATTACCTTAGGAAATGTAAAGAGAACAGAACGGAGAATATGAAGACTGGTATTAGGCTGAAAGGGATTAAGAAACACTTTCCTCCCTTTCTCTTGAGTTAAGAGAAATAAAACTCTGCGCATTCCCGCGCGCATAGCCACGCGAGTGGTTTGTTTACAGCACATTGATGAGTCAAGGCCTGCGGGCGGGGGAAACTGGGGCTAGTGCTCTAACTAAACCTCCAGGAAAACGTTGTGTTTTCCACTACTTTCCTCCCCAAAATTATATTTTTGTACCTAAGAAGATAAATACGCTCTCGAGACATTTTCGTCTAGAATTTACAAAAATATATCGAAGAAGAAGAGGTAAAACATGGCGAGCCAGTTTCATAAGCCATACCATGTCCTCTTTATCCTGACAGAAAAATCTGGTGTGATGTCTTTTCTGCACAACAATGAAAGTGATGCCCGGCTGGTAGCCAACTTCCAGCTTGATGCAAGCCTCACGGATGGCTTTTAGTTCGTGACACAACACCTAGTGACAAATTTAGGGTCATAACAATTTTAGTTCTAAAAGTTCGCGAAGAACTTCGTACACTATTGAACACTGACTGGTCTTCCTGCATGTGTTATTGTATGCAATGTTTTTGGCAAAGACACAAGTTTCAAAGTATTACTATCTTATCTAGAATAAAAAAGGAGCAGCAATACTCCTCAGTTTAAACAACGTAAAACGGAAAAATATTCGGCAGGAATAGGTAGCAAATAATATTCACCCATGAACCCCTGTAACAACTATCACTACCTCACCTGTCTAAACTGGCCTTCACTGACTCCATCACGGTAGAAAATGATCCTGACTGGCTTGTGTCTCGTCGAACGATAAAACTGAATCAATAGCTCGCGGACCATGGCCGCTAATTCGGCAATGATTTCCTGTAAAATAAATAATTGAGCGGAGTCTAAGATCACGTGAGAGTAGGAATAACAAAATGTTTTCTTCAAAAGCTCATGGAGTGCGACTTCGACTGCATTCTCGCGCGACTATCGTACCTGTCGATGTGTCTGAACTCGAACTGAAGCACAGTACCGGCTGGGATGAGCATCCATACTGCCGACAACCTACAAACACAAAACGCTATCTTTAGGTTTTCCATTTATAATCAATTTGTTTTCAAGTCAAAGTAAATTCATATCGCTGAGTGCATTTGTACAAAAGGGGAAAGTTCTTGCAACAAATTCCACGGGCTTCACTGTGACAATATTGGAGGGAAAAAAGGACACGTAAAAATAACAAGAACAACAAAAACTACGAAACAAACAGAACAGGAGAGATACCGAATAAAACAACGCTCAACTTACAGCAGCAATTGATGGTCGTTTTTCATCCCCAGCTGCAGGGTGAGTTACATCAGCTCCAAGAAATATCACAGGTTCACGAAACACAGGAAGTCTGTAAACATGGATTCAAATTTTTAAGAACCACTCGTAATTTATCACCCAAGGGAAAGGGAGGGTACGAGGATTTTCAGGGGGAACGGAGTGGGGGATCAGTCGTCATCAACAAAGTATAAACGTGGGACTATAGAAAATTGACATCCAACGAGTGAGGAAATATAAGAATATTACAGAGCCGTCTGAGGGATCTGGTGAATCTAATCGTGACACGACAAAAGAGTAGAAAAATTCCAAGATAACTGGACGTAATTTGCCGAGCATATGCATACATGAACAAGTAAAGAATAACAGACGTGCGAAAAAATCGTTTTCTCGCAGATTTCTCTCAACAACCCAAACTTCTCGCACCCGTTCCAAGCCTGGCATATCCCCATCCCTCCCCCCTTCCCTGCCCCTGTAAGTACCACTAAGTACATCGATCTTACCGAACATCTGGGGCCAAAATATTGTTTATTCCTCCGAGCTTGGCATTTATCTTTAGGCACAGATTTGACAGTGTTTGAGCTTGGAACTTGGTGACGTTCTTAGCTTGCACACACTGAGTAGCGATTCCCAGCATTGTATCACCGACTCGTTTGACTTCAGCTATAAGAGAAATGTGAACAATACAATATTGAGAATCTACAATCTATAAAGGATCAAAGTCCAAACATTCAGTGCGTCAATCAGTGAGTCAGTGAGTCAGTCAGTCTATCAGTTAGTCAGACAGTCAGTAAGCCAGTCAGTCTGTCAGCCGGTCATTCAGACAGTATTGAAAGATACACGCACTGTGAATTTGTCGCCTCTCCTTCCTTTTTTTCTTTAACTCACCATATACGGGCGTTTTCCCAGGCAACACAAGAATAATGAGCTGAAGATTGGCAAAGGTAGATTTCAAATGTTTAAACATGGGCTCAACCTGACAAGAAAAAAACAAAACGGCAAATCTCTTCCATCTCTTGCACTTCACTCATAATTCACGCAAGGCGAAAACTAGAATATAGTTTTGTAAAACGAAGAATGAGGGTCGTATTTATCTATACAAGTTTCTATGCAAATGTCTTTCCCAGTTGTTTTGCATGTAGGAGATGGGAAATTTTCACTCCTGGTAGTTTGCATTTGAAAATAGTTTCCTTTCCTAGAGGTCTCCTCGGTTTCGAAGACAGATGAAGACAATTGGAACACCTCGAGTGTGTTTTTACCTGAGAGTAATGAAATTTACTTTTGAAACGATACACAGAGAACTGCTCAATAAATGATTTTTTAACTTAACTACATAAGTCAAACGTAAGTAAACCTATCACGACGTTAAGGAGAATTTTGAAGTTGAGCTACTCACATCCTCCGCTCTTTTAGCGTATTTACAGAAGCATGGTTCAGATTTGATTGGCATCCCAGTCTCGCCACTAATCTTCATCAGCTGATGGGCAAAGCTCTTCAATACTCTGTCGTTGACTTCCCGTGGGTCGACAAAGCAAGCGATGGCCCAGACTTTTATCTCAATGCCGTGAAATAGCTGCTTCCCCCTCATATCCCATGCTCCTGGAAAGCAAAGCATGAAAATGAAAGTTGGACGGTGCAAAAACAGCATAAAAATATATGGAGACGAAGATAGTTTTATAACCAGCGACTGGAGTAATTTTCTTCATGACAATGAGAATTATCACGGCTTCGTTCTGTGTCATTCATCTCAGTCTTTGGCTACGGAAGGTAACACAAAACTCTGGCCGAGATTATTTTCGCCATCATGTAAAAATCGAGTCGCGAATAACTGTTTTGTTTCTTTCTAGCGCCTCTGCTGTCATTGTTCTGTGTAAAATCGTCCTTGTGTCGAAGTAAAGCGCTCACTTCCTACATCAAGAGGGTTAAACAATCCTGTTTCATGATTTAATGGCAACGGACGTAGTTGGTGACTGGAGAATGAACTAAAAATTCTTCTGAATATACCTCACTTCACTGGGTATAGCATTTGAATTGTTTCGTCATTTTTACTATCATTTAGTGATTTTTCACAAAACTGTTCACTATACCTTGTTTCGGGGAAATTTTCAGTTTGTCCTAAGAAAAAATTAATATTGAATTAGACATAATAACAAAAAAAAGTGATATGCACTCAGAGGTTTGGCAATGAAAGTTCTATAAAGGACGCTTGAAAAATACTACGCAACAACAAATATTGACGTGAATGAAAGTGATCTTCGCAGTTATGTGCACTACTTACGCAGTAGTGAAAATAAGGCCTGAAAAAAATTCAGGCCTGTACGGGATTTGAACCCATGACCTCTGCGATACCAACTGAGCTAACAAGCCAACTGGGAGCTGCCTAAATAGTGCACATTACTGCGAGGATCACTTTCATTCACGTCTTTATCCGCAGTTCAAATATATGACTTTCATATATTCTTAACCGTTTATTCATCACTTCACGGGTTTATTAAGAACCAACATCATGACCAGCTCCCAGTAGGCTTGTTAGCTCAGTTGGTAGAGCGCTGCACCGGTATCGCAGGGTTCATGGGTTCAAATCCCGTACAGGCCTGAATTTTTTTCAGGCCTTATTTTCATTACTGCCTAAGTAGTGCACATTACTGCGAGGATCACTTTCATTCACGTCTTTATCCGCAGTTCACTTTCACCCATTTGGTTATTTTCTTTACTCGAGGGCGAAAGCTTTTTAAAAACATTTCAACATCTCCAAACCGGATTTAACTCCAAAAAAAAAGAATCACGTGAATACAATTACCTTCCCACCGTACTGAAGCTTTGGAGCCTGAAGTACCCGCCCTTGAAGGTCCACCATTTTGTCGTTAATTGAGATTCCAAAATCGTTAACATATTGGTCATTGTTGAAGTCAGCTTTCCTGACCTAAAGTCGTACGTGAGCGGAAATTAAAAACATGTCATTGTCTACAAGAAGCTTCACTGAATAGAAATGCTGGAATACAAACCTAGAAAGCTGGGGTCAATATACTTGTTTTCTTTCAGTATGGCCTGCAACAGCGTTTTTCAGTGTAAACAAAGCATGCAGAACGCAATTCCGAAAGCGTTAAATTTTCAGAAGGAAGGTGAAGTGCTTCCGCCTTCTCCTGTAATATTTTATTACGCTCCATATAATTCTGTCATCTACTTTGCACAACGAGCATACGTACATATTGATTAACAACATCACATGACTCGCATTGGGGAAAAGGCTATTCTGAAAAAATCAGAAAAATTCACTAATCAGATATGAATGTCAATCCGTGGTATTCCTCACCAGATTTAAGATCTCTTGTTCTCTCTGCGGAGCACTCTTTGCTGTTGTTCTTATCATCATAGACGTTTGTTTATCAGTCAACTTCTTGATGCAGCGCTGACCTGCCACAAGGTTACACACTTCGATGGGAAGGTAGGTGTGTTTCTGTTCTTGCCCGACTTGAAGGCAAGGCAGATGAGGGTAATTCTACACGAACACACGAACAAAGAAATAAAACGAGGATTAAATAAAGGAACGTACACGTACCTTTACAGATGGGACGATAAGTGACACAAAGTTTGGTACGCTAGAATATTTATCAAAAAGTCTGGGTTGAGACCTAGCTGGGTAATAATGATGTGTTATTTGGAGAGACACTTAAGTCGTACAGTGCCTCTCTCCAACTAGAGAATGTATGTTTATTCATGCAATAAGAACTGATATAATTACGCCGTCACGTCACTTAACCATATGAGGACAACGGAACGCGCAACATGTGCCACGGTATTATATTGTAGAACAGGGCAAATGCTTGCGGTAAACGCCCTGAACGAAAATTTAATGCCATTCGAATTCTTAGCGTTGGTGATAAATAGCACTTTAATTGTTTCGTTTCGCCTGTTTCCGTTTTCGCACACGGATGCAATTCTCAAACGACGACGTAGGAAGTATTTCGAAAACTGGACGTTAAAACACTAGAAAATGAAATAATAGTCGAATATTACACCATAACAAGCTATGAGTCACAATAATGGAATCTACTGAAGTAAAATAAGTGAAAAATTACTGCTTTACTCACTGAAGCCTTCTCTTGTGTTTTTCCTGAAAATATCTGGCCACTGTGATCTCACAGGGTTGACCTGTTTCCAATTGTTTTAGAGGGAACTTCAAAGTCTGTGCCGATAATTTCGTAACATTGATGACACGATATTTTCTCTTCATTGATCCACAGTGTGTAATCTCTACCTTCAGACCTGGTAATGAAAAATCAATATATATATATATATATATATATTTAACAAATAGATTCCAAGTTGCCGTGCGTCTGTTTAAGTAATAGATCACAGATGACGTCAAAATGTGGTAAAAAAAATGGAAACCTCTGTCCCACATGTGCAATAGCAATCAAACAAGTATAAAGTTAACCAATTTGAAACATCCAAGAAATAACATGATGAATTAAAACGTGTCAAGACATTTTAAAAAAATTGTCCGGACAGGTTGGCATTCCAGTATTATCAAGAGATAATACTTAGGGATTGTGATTAGAATATACTGGATAAACTAATAAAAAAAAACCTAGTTGAGCTACCAGTACATTTACCTTTAAATTTGGAACCTATAATGTAATCATATTAAGCACATTTAAAAAAGCATTTTCTTCATTGTAGCATAATAACAGTAAAAACAACAATTACAACAAAATCTGCTAAATATCTGTCAATGTCAACCATGCAGATAAGCTATATTTTTCCAAATTACTTTCAATAATATTAATAAAACAAAAAAAAGAGCATGATTGCACAGTGAAACTCTTCTTCAATTATTTTTCCCAATCTACACATATCTATCACCCACTCGTATGCATGCAATAAGTGGCTGCATACCTTTTATCTCTCGGGTGAATTTCAGTCTTTCTGCATCAGACAATGGTTTTGTCTTTTGAAGATCCTGTTCTTGTCTGCGAAGAACTTCACACATGAACTCTACAACTGGCTGGCATTTATAGAATGCTGTGGCTGAAACTATGATCCAGTCAAAAGAAAAAATTTCTCAGTAACATCGTCAGAGTTTTAGTTAACTATCTATCTTGATAAACAAAAACTTCAGCTAATCTTTGGGTACATTTATACTCTACTGTTAATGGAGGCTACTGCTTATGTTGCCCTTCAACCCTTTGACTCCTTAAAGTGACCAGCATCTAATTTCTCCTTACAATATCACCCCTGAATCGCACACTAAGGTCCAAAGAATAAAAGAAATGATAACCAACTAAAGAAGCTCTTGATTGTTAAACAAAATAATTCTCCTGAGCCATCACCCTAAGAATTGTAGAGAACACAGCATGTGTTATAGACACATGATTTTCATGTCCTAAATTTGTCTGTATAATTTCCTTGTATAATTCTCCCTTGATTTCAAGATACAGTCCTACATCAGCAGTATGTATATGACACACTTAAACAATTCTATAGTAATATAAAGTAGTCATTTTTACACTAACCATCAATGTTCAGCATCATCTTCCACTGTGATGGTCGGACACTCTAATGAAAGCCAAACCAAACTTCACATCCACTCTCCGGGGGATGGTAATTCTGGAGGTGAGAAGAAAGATCTTCCAACAGGTATATACTTCATGGATGGCAAATGTCTTAACACCACATCAAGAGCCTGGATGGTCTCAAAAGGGATTTGATTGTGTTTTCCTTCTAATGCTTGCTCCAGTGAAAATAACCTGACTTGTGCTTCCCATTTAACAGTCACCTAAATCAAAATCAAACCATACTGTAGCTCAGTAGGATAGAAGGAAGCTGTTCTTTTGTTACAGCTTTAAATCCTCCACTATCAAAACCTCAAAATTATAATTGTTTATACAGCAAATGTGCTGTGACAAAATACAGTTGGAAGTATGCAGGCATGCACATGAACTAATCAGGCCAATGAGTGCTTTACTAATGATCTAATAATAATAATATGTGCATTTGCGGTTGTAGGTTATTTGTGGCTTTTAAACATTGTAACTGCTTGGTCTATGTTGGAGTATTAACCTACAGTGCTAGCTTTTTAAACCTATAAACTCACTGTTACATGTACCTCTGAGAACTCTGTAAACAATCTTACTTGAGAACAATCTCCCTGGGTTAGTATTTTTCCTTATTCTCACTACCTGTTGGCTTGACAATGTAATGGTTTACTGATTTTTTAAAAAGAAACAACTTTTTGGTCACTTCTGGGAGAAAAAGAGTTAAACCAAACATTTCACCCCAAGGTAGCAGAAACCTGCACTAAAAGAGGAGTACCAGAGAGTTGGGTGCTGAATGCCCGTATAACCTGTAAAAGAATCTGTTATTTCCCAATAACTATGTAACTAATTCTTTGAAAAATAAATAATGATAACGCTTGGTGGGAGAAATGGTGGTAATTAAAAAATGCAATTTGTAATAGTATGGTAAAGTTGTAATTATGATGTAAAGCAAGTTAAAAGGAGTTGTTGCAGAGAAAAATTTTGAACTTGCTCTCATTTGAATTGCAAGACCAGACTCTTTACTTACTTTAAATACCTTGTCTTTACTGTTCTCAGTTGGAAGTGTTACTTCAAAATCGATCTGAAATTTACAGTATCTTAAATCAAAATAATTGACACAGAGCAATTAATGCTCTCTAAATTCATCATGTTAGTAATAAAAATAATAATACTATGGAAGGATTTCTATAGCACCACATCCATCAGCTTATTCAGCTTTACAATGCTTTTCTGAGGACTTTAGCCAGACTACATCAAGCCATTAATAATTTTTCAAGGAAATCTTTGAAGCTGCCCCCTAACTTCTGAATAAAGGCCAGACCACCACAACAGAGGCTAGGTTCCCTGTTTGCGATAAGCGTAGGGGTTCTTTTTTGAAAAACCACTTCACTCAATACAGTTATTAAAATGTTCCATGCTAACCAGCAAAGATAAGTTACAGGTGGCACTGAGACAGAGATGGAGACAGGGCCTACAGTTTATTTTCCTTAGAGTTTTCTTATTTAAAGAATTAAAACCAGAAAATAATAATTGGTTACTGGAAATAAGTTTGATAATGATATTTCACGTTGTTATGTATACAACAATTTTTCAAGTTTTAGTGCAAAACTAAAATTTTCACATAAAAGAGAATCTCTATCTATGTTAACCAATGAAGTGGTTAGTTTTTTTAGCACACAGAGCACTATTGAGACTGGATCACTTTTGAAAATAATTTGCTAATGCTTTGCCACTCTCACTAATACTCCAAAGTATCTCCATCAAACATGTACTGTACACATTTGCAGGAGCAGTAGATGACTTTATAAAAAGTTAAGGTGAGCATTTTTGTTTCCAGCTGCAAGTCCTACAAAATATAGTTTGAAGAAACTGCTATGTTTTACTTAAGGGTAACTGACACCAAAATTCTCCCCCTTCTTTTTTCTGTCCCAGTACATTCCTTTCAGATTTAAGACATCTAAATGAGCAAATAAACATGTTTGAATATATTGTGCACAACCAAATTCCTATAAATATTTTTTGATCCTTAACCAATGGCCATTTTTAAAACATTTCCATCCAGGTCAAATGATGTGATATAACCTGAAAGTAACAACTTCGCCCTCGCTCTGTCCAGCTGCTACCAAAATTTACTAGCAGGAAAAAAATAACATTTGTTCCATTCTGATATAGGTCACCTTTTAGAGACTATGAAATACAAAGAGAGAAATAACATAAGGAAGGTTGAATTACCCAAATGCAATGGATCGCATGTCTGTATTCACTGAGCCACAGGTAATTTGCACACCTTTCAAAACAGCTGTAAAAAAAATATATTCCCACAATTTTTTCCTCCTAACCATTATCAGGTCCTATACTTAAAGAAATATTATGTAGTCCATGCCAAAAAGTATTTGACTCAAAATTTTGTCCGGTGTATATCACTGTGACCTCAGGCCCATTGGTTCTGGAGTGAGCTTGACTAAACGCAAAGTGTTGTCATATTATGGGAGGTCTTCATCTGGTTTTTTGAATGAAATTCTTCTTCCACATTCCGGAAATAAAAAGATTCATCCTTTTTTATTTTTTTTAATGGAGACTAGTGAGCGGCACAAAGGAAGATTTCTTACTGTTGTAACTTTTTTGCTTATTTCTTTTGACCCAGTTTGTCTCTAGCTGAGAGTTCTCCAGGAATGATTACAACTAACATTGAGCAGCATATATAAAGCACATTTGTGTGCTTAAGTTTAATTAACTTCCAGTGGAAGTGAACAATAAAAGAAACATGCAGTAAACGGATGTTACAAGAAACGCCTTGTTATAAGCATCGCTCTCAAGCGTTGTTTCTCATTTGCGACCAGAAACATAATGAAATCAATCCTGTTTGAAAGGTTGCTGATTTCAAAAATGTGCCACTGTCAGCTAAGTGAACAATAAATTACTCACGCTCATTCACTGTAAATAAAACAAGCCGACCGCCTGAGAGGGAAAACCATGGGACTGCCTGGCTCCCACGGTTTAAAATGCAGTGCTTTGTTAAAAAAAAAAAAAGGAACCGAGTCAGCAACAAACTCATGCTACAGAAATAACAAGCATGCAATGTTTCTCAAAATTAATACCTGAACTTAAATATATATATATGTTCACGTTCAAGTTATCAGAAACTGCACCCTTCTTAGCCATGTTGACATTTACAATGTGGATGGAGAACAACAGGATGTAAAACAAAGAAAACAAAAACCTGGGAAGCACTGTGTAGTGATGTTTTGTAACAAAACAAATGCAGACAGAGTCCGCCTTTATCAGTTTCCTCAAACCCTGGATGCTGGACAATACATCTGGCTTCTACCTGCAACTGTTCCGCTGTAACATCCTCCAAATTTTTATTTATGGCCACATTTACTTCTTGGCAAAAGATGTCTTCTTTCTCACTCTACACTGATTGGCAGTTTCCACACTGACACCTTGTTATGACAAAATCTGTAAAGTAGTAATTTATTCACGATGTTGAATAGAAGAAATACAGAGCACAACGTATATGATTGGTTTCACCAAAAGGAACAGTAATCAGCTCTGTAACTGTCACAAACGTGAGAGATAACTCAAACTTTAGGCTATAAACAAGATGTAAAGACCACAAGTAAACAATAAGCTAATATTAAGAGGATGGTCAATTCTACATGCGCCGATGCTATTTTTTGCTGCATCGTGTTTTAAAGTAAACGCCGAGAAATCTTTAATCGTTCGTTGAAGTGGAAACGTGTATAGTCCATCCAATTCACCTCCACAAGCGTTTATGTTTACATTTTCAGTCAGTGAACATGACGTCATGCTTAGCTTCGGAAGGTGCGTGCGTGTAACATAAAAACACTTCGCTCCCATGGTATTCAAGAGTCTGCACATTTGGTTATCTTTACTTGATCGCTCCTATATTCAACAAGCGATTAATTTTCAGATACTTTATTTACAAGTGTAAATGCACTCACCATTCTCGCTTTCTTGATTGAGGCGGCCGCGTTGCACGGATCAATGATCCTCTTTTGAATATCGCACTCTATTTCAGGTTCGTCCTGAGGGTTGAAATCGCGAGGGTCTGATTTCACCGACAGGTTCATAAACCCTTTCAATATGTTCACCTTCCATCGAGACCTCAAAATCCGAATACTCAGACCCCGAAATCGAACTGTTTTCAGTCGAACTACTATCCGCCATATCTACTTGGCTAAATGTACACACGTGTGACGTATAGGGTCACATGATCAAAATCGAAGCGTCTACGGCGAATGTCTCAAGACAGTTTTCCCGGCGAAAAAAGGCACAAAGAGGCGTTCAGAAGCACCTTGTGCCTGTTTCAGTGTGTTACCTGAGGCATTAAGACGGTATTCCGAAAAAGTGACCTTTTATCTGTCAGTTAAACAAACTCTTAATACATTTTGTATTGATCAGCATTTTCTTTCTTTGCGACATGTGTCAGTAAATTATAAACATGTTTTGTGCTCTAAACTCCAATACTATAACTTCAAACATGCTTCAGGAGAGAAGTGCACGTGGTCAATTTAATTTTTATGAGTTTAGGACAAAAATGTTTTGCGCGAATGTTACCTCGATACTCTGGACCTACAATTAAATTAGTAGTCACTACTAATTTAATTAGTGAGGGGACAGAAGTCAAGTTCGTCGAACGCATTCACTTAAATGTCGCAAAATTATACAAGTTTAAATTTAAAGTCACGACATCGTACAAGGAATTTTAACCTAGAAAAATAAGTTCCGTCAAAAAGGAAAGGAGAGGGATCAAAGAGCAGTTTCCCTGGACAATGCAAGAAGACAAAGGAAAGATGGTTGAAATCAAAATATATTTAGATCTTAAGATCACCAAGATGCATAGCAAAATAGTTGCAGGTTTCTACAGTTCACACTTACTGGTTTTCGTCCGATTGGCAAAGCTTTACCGCTGTACGGTTTTTTTCTTCCATCGAAAACAGGCCTTTGTCCTCCAAAAACTTTGTGATATGTGTTTACCATCGTCTCGACAACATTTCGGTTCACGCGCCTTGGATACTTATCGGGAGATATACTAAGATCGTAATGATGTATGTCTCCTTTGGGAAGGCGAAGTTGAAAAAAATTTGTCCTGAGAGCGATCGTTTTTCCCACTGTTCCAAAGTTAAGTCTTTTTGGTGGAGCAAAATCTCCACCGATAAGATTAGCTGTAAACGTAAACGTAAGTTACAACAAGAAAAAAATCCAAAAATACACACAAAATATTGCTGCCGATTTCACAAAATAAAACTAAAGAAACCAGGGTTATTCGATGCCATTTCTGATCTCACATAAGTTTCTCCAGAGGAATATCTTGAATATTTGCCTCTGGCCTCCAGGCTCATCTGCTCAAAGCAAACCCCGCAAAAAGTTTTATTTAAAACTGTTGTTTATCTGTTTTATTTGCACCTCGCTGTCTGGTTGGTTGATCGGGACAATAGATTAAGGCGAGGTGTCGCTGTGGGGATGGAATAAGTACTGTACATTAATCTACCGTGCCACTCATGGTAGAGAGAAAATTAACCTCATACCCAAGTCTTCGGGGAGTTACTACATCACGGGCGACGAGCGGGGATAGAAAAAACGACCCAAATACGAGTGGTCAGCGGTGAAACAATTTTCATACTTCATATATAGACAGATCATTTGTAGTATCAGGAAACAATCGTGTTGTAAAGCCGAAGTGTAAACAGTTTACTTCGCTAAATAAAATGTTAAGCAATTCAAAAGTGTTGATTGTACATATATCTTTTACTGCTTTAATAAACAATGAAGGTATCGGTGGCATCCGAAAGGTACCAAGAAGAATTAAATGTACGTTTTGTAGTTGCAGAAAACAATCGTGTTGTAAAGCCGAAATGTTACCAAGTTACTCGCTACTTAAAAAGTTAAGCAATTTTCCTCAAGCTTTAACTGGAACAATACTTTTAATGCTCTATTAACCAACGGAGGCATTAAAGCGCCAAAGCCACTGTTCGCGGTTTTTAAACCAAATAGACCTTTTAGGTAGAGATAAATGAATAAAAAAAAATAACAACAGCAATAACAACAAACACAAAGAAACTAAAATGAAATATAAATAGGTAGTTCAGACGCAGCTTCTCGCAAATCGCGTAAGACTACCTTTGAAGAAATTTACCATAAACTCTGAAAGACGGCGATTCTTCTCAATTAAATTATCCCTGAATTAGGAGAGTCAGGAAAGGAAACCGGGATCTGCGCACTTTAAAACACTGAGAGATTATATACCTATTTGAGAAAATCTGTTGTGGTTTTTCTCTTTTGAATGGCTTTCTGTAAGTACATAACACGTGGAGTTCAATGCCTGAAATGAAACTAACAGATCATCCATCTCTGCTCTGTTTCCCTCGAAATATCCAAAACAATAATTGCCTTCAACAGAAAAGCCATTGAGATGTTCTTTCAAAAAGTCGATCTCTAAATCTCTTAACATTGTTGGCTATTGGTCTTCATCCATGGCAAAATCTTCCAGGAAAAGCTAACTACAGTGCGAAAACCAAGTTCCTGCCAAATTTGATTGACATTTTTGACAACCGGAAATCATGATACTTTTTTTTCGTCACGCACGTCACGCAGCTAGCTACAAACCATATATATAATTATTCTTGGTGCCTTTCCAAATGCCCCTGACTCCCTCTCCGAAGCCTCCATTGTTTACTAAAGCAGTAAAAGATATGAGTTCAATCAACACTTTTGGAAAATTGCTTAAACTGTGAAGTAAACTGTTAACATTTCGGCTTTACAACACGATTGTCTCTGGAACAACAAATTATTTGTCTCTATATGAAGTATAAAAGCTGTTTCACCGCTGACCGCTCATATTTGGGTCGTTTTTTCTATCCCCGCTCGTCGCCCGTGATGTAGTAACTCCCAAGTCTTCGGCAGCCATGTCCAGTTTGGTCATCAAGATTATGGCTAAAGAGTAGCGAATTGCAGGTAGAAAACGCACGTTTTCAGCGAAATGCGCTTAGAGTTTGGTATTGAGGCATGTCCCAGGGTCCAATGATCTTAGATCGTAAACTATGACTGAGAAAAATGCTGATCGGGAGGATTTTAGGGGCGCAAACCACCTCCGCGTTAACAACGGTCGAAATCGGAGTGTGAAGCCTTCTCTTCGTTTTATAACAGGAATAACGTTAACGGTGATGGCAAAAAGAGCTTGAAACAGCAGAGATCGCCAGAAACTACAACGGACACACAAGATGTTGGTAAGTTCTATTGATTTTACGTGTAGAATGTTCATATTTCGAAATATTTGTCGTTGTAAATCGACCTTATTTCGTTCTCGATACCATTCCTTATAACTTGTCTAAATTCTCAACGGCTTCTCTCATAACGTAACATCGAGTCAGACAACGCATGACGCTTTCACGAGTTAACCGTTTGCTTTTTCTCGAGACGTGAGCTTGGTCCGCCTGTGTCGAAACTTTTCTGAAAACTTCACCAAAGAAACTGCTTCATGACGACTATCAGAAGATCATACGTTCGAAACAAAAGACATGGCAATCTCGAGTCCAGAGTGAAGATTTTCGAGTGTCCTGTTGTGTCTCACAGAAAAATCTATGTTACAAATACATCCCAAGAACACTAGAATGCTTCAACATTAAGCCGGGGACTTAAGTCGTGAAGAATTTGTTAAGAACTCGACGACAGCATGGATGGGAAAAGTCACATGCACAAATATAGATAGTCAATTGAAGAATTAAAACAACGAAGATCGTAATTAAACAAACAAAAAATTTCAGACGCAGCTAGGAAAGAGGCCAAAGGGGGAAGAACGTATGAAAGTAACGTTGGACTAAACTTGAATTTGTCCGAGACATCGGGAGAAGTCAACATAAAATTGTCAAATACTGAATTTTGTTCTGTTCACTTTAAAAGGCAGAACAAGAAAGATATTCAAATGTAATACCAAAATTCACACAGCGACCATCTATCAGAGAGGAAAAGTTCGACGATCATAAATTCAACAATTTTGTTTTATTTGACACAGAAACAAATTTGACTGGGAGAAACTGCAGAATACCCTGCCACTCATTTACATGTCATTTAATGAATAAGAATAACATTTAGTTCATAAATGCTCATGATGTTCTCATCAAGAGCAAACACTCCACCTTGGAAAACGGTAGAGGTCAGTATCCGAAGGCGAACCAAAGCTTGTTATACAAGCACCTCTTTCCAGAAAGCTTTGATGCTCATAATGCACTGGGTGATGTCATAACCCTCTGTAGAATCTTTTTCTCTAATAAACTTGTCTTGTCGGTTGAATGGTTGGTAAACAAAAGTTAGTTGATGTCTGTTGAGGATGCTGTTGAGGATATAAACTATCTTGACAGTTGCCACCACTGACTCATGTCCTTTTGTAGCAAACTTTACAATTGTAGTGTTTGGAAAGTCTTTGCATGCTCAGATACTGAACTTAGCAAAATTCTATTCCATTATGTATTGTTTTGTGACAAAGAAAATAGGGATCTTTGGAGTAAGATTTATTTCTTTTCCTTTGGTAAAATTTCAAGATTTGCTTGGCCATTAAACATATTTGTGTCCTTGCTAGTGCCTGTTAATAAAAAAATCCTTATGAACAAATTTGAGATGGAGGAAGAAAACACAAAATAGCAAAAAGCAAGAAAACTATGTTGGTAACCCCTATTTTTTTGGCTTTTAATTGATCAGCAGGACAATTTTCACAAATTGTGAAATTTTTGGGAGATTTCACTATTAATAGGAAATTGAAAAAAATCAAAGGCAAAGCCAAATTATTGCTGGCGAACATCTCCCTTCATGGAGCCTTAGCTTTGTGACAAAAATAATTTTCTCTCTATTTACTACAGTAAACTATATTCCTAACCTTGCTCCTCACCTTTTGATGGCTTTTAATGAGCTAGAAAAGCAAAAATGTTCAACATTAAGCAAAAATTCTATGGAGCCTCCTTTAAGCCTACAGACTAGAAGGCCTCATGAAATGAACTCTTTCAATTTGTCTTGGCATTGTACAGCAGGATAAAGCTACCTGTTCCTGTGAGTTTCCCATCAAAAGCGTTTTGTAATGTGATTTAGTCACCCCCTCATTGATGGGTTATCCTTTGCAAAGGAGATTGAACAAGAGGTGATAAAAGGCCAGTGCTAAAAAGTTCAGCTTTAGAAACTTGTTTCACTGGCCGATTCACATTATCAACTCAGTTGATAAAACCAGATTATCTTCATTTGAAAAAAAAAATTTGGACTGCAACACATGAGTAAACATTGTATAAGAGAAGTATAAATACATGACTTTATTAGAAATGCTTAATTGTTAATTAAGCAATTGGTAATTGTTAACAACTAAATCTATCTTCAAACAAGGGTGGCCATGGATAAAAAAAAAATGGGAAAATATTCATGTTTATACCAGCATGTTTATGGTACGTCACTTAGTCATCAAATATATTTCAGCCAACACCAGACTGCTTTCAACATTTTAATCCTCAAATCTCCTGTTGGTGTTAAGGAATTGTTTTTCCTTTTTTTGTGTGACTTACAGGCTGAGCTTGATGTTAAACTCCCAGGTGAAGATGGAGGAAGAGACAGGGTTTTCAAGGTTAGCATTTGCTTTGATATACGTCACATACAAGACATAGTGTACAATAATTAAATAATAATGATAATAATTATAACACCTTGGTGATGGTCACATTTTGAATGCAATCACTCTTTTGCATTGAATAGATGATAAACAATCAGTTTAGAAATAAACTTTAAGTACAGGGTAGTCTGCAATTTTTAACTGTTACTTAAGATGTCATGCTGTCTGCAGATCTTTATAAAGATACAATTGAGACAGTTTTTGTTGCATTTGCACTGGAAGGATCACTACTGAAAATGCACCATTTGTAATTGTAGATGTACTCATACTAATGGATAAAAATATTTTAATGTTTATTCTTATTTTACCCACAAGGTCAAAATTCAGTTTGCCGAGCACTTCAGTCTTCAGGAACTTAACAACTTTTTGAGTGTTGAACAAAATGGCAAAATACCTCAGAGTGCAGTACAGGCATTGGACATTGTGGTGCAACAGATGCCATCAATATATTTCACCCCTGTTGGAAGATCATTCTTTGCATTTGATGGTCAAGGAAGACCCTTGGGCGAAGGGTGTGAGGTTAAATTAGTTTTTATTCAAGTATTCAGCATTCTGAGTGGAAGGCCATGCTGGTAAACATTGATGGTGAGTTGCTGCAGTTTGTAAAATCTCATATAATTTTTATGTTCTTACCATTGCTTTGAAAAAATTTGAGGAATATATGAAATGTTGTCTACTCAGTAATGTTCAAGTCTCAAAAAATTCATTTTCAAGAGAAAAATGAAAATGAGCTACTGTTTCCTTTTGAAATTGAGCTTCCCAGTGTTCCTGATCATGAACCCATTAACCCTTTACACCCTATCATCAGTATGTATCTTCTCCATACTGTTTTCTAAACATTTCCTGCCGAGCTGACAAAGAGAATTTGGTAAACAGTCAAGAGCTTTTTTAGTTGGTGATCATTTCCTTTATTTCTGTGACCTTAATGTTTGTCATTCAGGGGAGGGGGGTGATACTTCAAAGAGAGATTAGATGCTAGTCACTGTTAGTTGTCAAATGGTTAAAGAACTGTCCAATGTTTACATAATATTCTCAGTAAGTTTCTGTACCTTTAGTCTCTGCAAAAGGATTTTACAAGGAGCAAACTGTTGTTCCTGATTTCTTGTGTGAAATGTTAGATGTAAAACCCCATAATCTTGAAGACAGCAGATTTGAACCTGACAGACGGAAGCTTGAGAATTAGCCATACACGGTGAGTTGCTATGTTCTCTGTTCTCTAACCATTATTATTATAAATATTTGTGTACAGGTCTGTTCATTGTGGTGGTTTGTGAATTGTGGAGGGTTTACACTAAGCTGAATAGTGGAAAATCTAGGCCTGCAACTGATCATGGCTATTCTTCCCAAGAGAGACAAACAAATCTATCCAGAGATAAAACGTTTCAGGGACAACGTCATTGGAATTCCAACGCAATGTGTTCAGTCAAAACACGTACACCGTACCAACCCCCAGGTTTGCGCCAACATCGCGTTTGAAAATTAAAGTTACAGAAACTCCAAACTTGGTGGAATTAATCATGTTATAGATCCGGGTGAAAAGTCGCCTGTTTTTCGAGAACCTGTTATTATCTTTGGCACCGACCTCACCCACCCCTCCCTGAATGAAAATGGAATTCCTTCCATTGCTGCAAGTATGGACGCTAATGCCACTAAGTACTGTGCACGAGTGCGAGCACGAACCACAAGAATGGTAAAGGTGCGCAGGAAATGATTAATGACTTGGCGGTTATGGTGAAAGAGCTTTTAATTGAGTTTTACAAAGCCAATCGGAAGCTTAAGCCTAGCAAGATCATCTTCTACCGGGACGGAGTCAGCGAGGGTCAGTTTGACCAAGTTCTTGTTCATGAGGTGCGGGCTGTGCAACAGGCCTGTATTATGCTTGAAAAACATTTTCGCCCGAGAATCACTTTTGTTGTGGTTCAGAAGCGCCATCATACGAGATTGTTCTGTGAAAACCAACGAGATGAAGTTGGCAAAGCAAGGAATGTTCCTCCTGGTACAACAGTGGACAGCGGTATCACACATCCGTATGAATTCGACTTTTATTTGTGCAGTCATTATGGAATCCAGGTACATCAGCTTTAACATGACATGTCGAGTTTTTACTCTGAGAATGGTGATTGGGAGCTTGATTATTCTTTGTCAATCAAACCCTTACCTTTCCTTGGTTACAATGTAGCTGTGCTATCTACAATTACCCACCAACTGCTCAAATAGCTACGGCACTTTTTTTGTCTCTTTGTTTCTAGTTTTCTATTCATCTTTGAACGTGTGAAAGAGCACCATCCTCTCCACACATTTCATAAATATAAGTACAACTCTGACATGAATCACGAGAGGTTTGCTTAAGTGGTGGACTAGTATAGGATGATTTGCATACGGGTTGTCAAATTCAAAAAGTCTCGAAGGCATTCAGGTTTCCGAATAATCTCGTTCCAAAGTCTCTAACGGAAAAATTTTTATCCATATGGATGGCATTATTATTCCTTCTGTGACCTTATCGAAAAAAAGAGGAAAAATTGTTTACATATATTTCTCTTCCACGAACTAAAAATTTTAGAACATGGCTTTAGGACAGCTGTGTAAACTTTCTGGAACAACAACCTACCCAGTAACCTAAGTCAGACAAAATCATAATTTAGTTGATTCAAGCTATTACTTAGTTTTTATTTTGAAGTTAGTGAAACACCAATTTTGTGATCAGGTTGAGTTCGTATCGATTTTAGATTATTTGTTTTTTTTGAGGACGTTTAAAGGCATGCACGGACGTAGTTCCCTTTGTTAAAACAGTCATTTATTTCTTTTTTTCTCGATCAAGTTTACTCTGATTTTACCCCGGCTTATAGGGAACAAGCCGACCTACACACTATCACGTGTTATATGACGATAACTCATTCACAGCAGACGGCCTTCAGCAGCTCACATACCAGTTATGTCACGTGTATGCACGGTGCACACGCAGTGTTTCTATGCCAGCCCCCGCCTATTATGCTTACTTGGTGGCTTTCAGAGCCAGACACCACGTAACCGGAAATGGAAGGTTAGTGTTCACAGACTTGATGGCCCTCGTATTTTTATTGAAATTTGTGTTCAAGTTATTACTTTGTCTCTCTGTCTTACTTTGGACTTTCAGTTGCGTAAAAAACGTTTGTAACTTTTTAGCACCGCTCGTCCTTACTTAACATGATTCCTCTTCCGAGCCAGTTTATTTGTAAAGTTTTATTAAAAGTAGAATCTTCTTGTTTTAGCATCGACCTGGAGAAGTCTGCAAAAGCCATCGAAGTCAACGCTAAGATGAAAGGAGCCATGTACTTTACTTAGCTATTCAGCGGGAATATGATGTGCACATGCGCAATTTAACGTATTGGCAATGACGAAAACAACGAAAGATGGAAACTGTTTTGTTGTGTTATAATTGTTATGAATTAATACTGACTCCCAGGAATGATCAAAGTTTCACTTCTCCTTACGATTCATATATGTTGTCTTACAAACAGTTTAGGAGATTAGACATGCTTATTAGCCGGAGTGTTTTCTGATATAACACCATATTAACCAGTCTCAATCAGAGGGAATTGTATGTCCGTCAGAAGAGAGAATTGCCGCTTGGATCTGGGAATTAAATGGTCCAACCAGAATCAGCAAAAAAGGCGATTTTTGCTAGGAAGACGTTATTTAAATAACTGCTCGTGTTCTCCTTATTTTGTTAAAAATAAAAAAAGGGTTGGGCTGCTTAGAGGTATCACGCTTGATTTGAGCAAAATTTTATTGAAAAAATGAAGTAAACTAGATTCAGTTCAATTGTTATTATTATCAAAACAGTTTGTATAAGAAAAATGTAAATGGAAGAGACACTACCTCCTCACAAATGTTACACGTTGTGATAGAAAAGACTAACTGTATTAAAATGGTTGTTTGACATAGTTTGATGCTACTCTGGTTTTTAAGATTTAATGAATGTAACGGAAAAGTTACAATTCATAGACCCAACGTTTCGACACTCCTGTCTAGTGACTTCATCAGAGGTGATCTAACGCTGCAACAAGAGGTCCTTTTATACGCTCTCTAATTAGCTGCCCTTTTTTCTGACGAGGTGTAAATAGGCGTCGGGAAGTAAGCCGCCATCATCACGATTTAAAGGAGCGTGGGCGGAGTTGATATGTCAGGCTTCTAGATAAAGGCGCTAGTGGTAATACCGATTAGTGGTGATAATTTTAGACTTATCCCACCCAATTGTATGGTTGATTAGGCATGTGTGCTCCGATAAAGCTGAATTTTCTTTTTTGCTAAAGCAGACCGCTTTTTGATGCTCTTTCAAACGTGTACCAAACTGACGTTTGGTCTGTCCGATATACTCGTTATCACAGTCATTGCAGGGAATAGAATAAATAGCGTCGGTTCGTTGTTCTTTGGTGACAGGATCCTTAGGTTTGGCAAAAATATGCCCCAAAGTCTGAAAAGGTTTTTGAGCAACTTTAACGTTGTGGCCATTCAAAATTCTCTTGATGGGTTCCGTAACACCCTGAATGTAGGGAATAACAGCAAAACCAGTCGCTGGTTCCCTCTCATCAGGAGTGCTACTAGTTGTAACTGGTTTTCGGCAGTTACGGAGAAAAGTTTCCCATTTCTGCCCGCAGTTTGTGGCTTTCTTACATTTGTGTACCGTTCGTAGGTTAAGTTCTTTTGTTTTGCAGTTCTAGCTAAGTTAACTTAGTAAAGATTTGATGAGTTGCCAGTGGTTTTGATATTTAAACATCTATCTTTTTTGTGAAGAGCTCAATGAGTAAAGGTCTATAAAATTCCAAAGGCGTATTTCTATATTAACAGCATTCGCCGCGTTCAATGTGTTATGATGTGAGCTGGAGACATGGGTCGAGTACGAAAATACAAAGCCTGTTGGAAAACTTTCGAGAGAGATGATTTTCTGAGAAATTTACAGGTGAAAACAGAATATACTGTTGTTGCGTCATAGTGCCTAGTAAAGACAATTCGAGAAACATACGTCCTAAGCAATCGTTTTTCAGCAATCAGAGAAACGTGAGACGGGAGACACGGTTAACAAGATCCTTAAAATCAACGGCCTTTTCCAATTTTCCTCATCCTGATTGTATATTTACCCTACCTATCCTGTTCAGTGAAATTTCACCGACCCAATCCTTCAATCCAGTCCCCCGATATTCCTTCTACTCTTAAGCTGAGCCATCTAGGGGACTTTGCCCCTTACCAGCAGGCCCCAACACGTTTCCGACACGTTATTCTTCTTTTGTCTTATATTTGCACCATTTCTGCTCAACCCGGCTAAGCTCGGCTAATTCTTAGCAACAATCATTTGTTTGATACATCAATGCAAACTGAGAAGTTCAGCCACGTTTCGACTTTACACAACTCTACGGCACGCTGGGCTTGCTTTTGTGCCGCGGTGGGCTGCCATGGGAAATTGCTGTACTGTATGGTAAATTTGAAACGGCCTGCGTAATGATCATATTTAAAAAGCTATACTAATCATTTCAGCATCTATTTTCTTGGAAAATATTGGAGGGATGAAGCTCAAATTCGTAAAAGAGATCGAGCATCATGTCATCGATCAACAACCGTCGTTAGTTAGGAGAGAATTTCAGTAATTTGGGGTTAACTTCAGTTTGACGTGGAGGAGGTCGCGGCTGGCGGCCATCAAGTTGCAAGCCTTGTTTCCCTTTCCCCAGCGGCCTCCAGCCAAAAGTAATTTCGTAAAAAGACGCTTCAAACGGCCCATGAAGACGAAAAAATACCCCAAATGAGTTCTTTAACATTTTATTGAACTTTATAGAGATATTAAGACCGAGATGTAATTTAGATATGCAATTTTCAGAGTCTTCACGTAGGGTTAAAGGACTGAATTAAATAAAAGCCCTTACATTGCTTAAAGCCTCTCTCAGTTAAAAGCGAACTATTTCCTGAAATCTTGGATCGCTTGCTAACAATCGTGTTTAAATGTAGCGGTAAATTTTCACAAATACGCTGAATAAAACAGGCAAGGGTACCTACTTATCCTAGAAATGAGTTTTGAAATCATTCCAAACAGCATCGTCTCGTCTACAAGTGTACAATTTACGCAAATCCCAGGCGTTTTGATCGCGACGGGTAAACAAGCGAAATGACATCCTGAATTTGTTGCAGAGAGATACAACGCCAACACCGAGAGATTTTCCTTAACGCAGTGGAGAATTCTGCAACACGCTTCATTCCGCTTTAACTTGTAACACAACCGGCTACTTTAATGGAGGCAAGCTGAGTAAAGACAGAAAAGCCTCCATAAATATTATGTTTCCATAGAAGGGTTCGTAGTCATGGTGACGGTGACGTTTTTACAACTCAAGCTTAGTTCAGTGGCCACGGATATGTTTGTGAACGTCTTTAGAGTCGGTTTTCACGGAAGGGTTCGTAATCATGGTGACAGTGACATTTTCACAACTCATGCTGAGGTCAAGCGGATATGTTTGTGTTGGGGTCGAGTTTCGACGCTTAACCGCTGTCAGTTAAACTTAGTGCACTCAACAACACGTGGGAAAAATTCCCTAGAAAATCCATAAATTGCCAAAGCAGGGACATCTCTCTCGCATAGGCTTTGCATTACCGGCTAAGGGTAATTCATCAAAATAAATACCCATTATTATTATTATCATACACCGTTCATCCAAGTTACCCACAATGTATGATCCTAGGACGAACAGACGCGACGTGAAAGGACAACAATTTGAAATTCTGAAACTGATACGGCGGTGACGATAACTCAACTTTGGGTTACCAATTGAGACAACCCCTTCCGCTATCACAGACGAGTCAAAAGCGGCCATGAAATATACCACTACAGTCTAAATAAGAATTTGAACTGTACTACATCGCCATGTCTTATGTCGCATACAGGGGTCTGCTCTTTGAGATAGGCAGAAAACTCAGTCAGCGTGATCATCAACAATTACTCGCGTTGTGTGGATTAAAAGACGAGGCTGATAACTTACCAAACGCTCATTCATTATTGGAAAGGCTAGAAGGAAAGAGTCAATTGGGAATTGACTGACTTGGAGATTTGGAGGAAGTCTTGGCTTCTTTAGATGAGTTGTCTCTGTTGGAAAAACTTAAAGAGTTCGAGAAGAAAAGGAAAGAATACAAAAACTTACTTGCAAAGGTACATGGTGCACTCGATAGCGACGAACGCATTCATCTGGAACAACTCAAGGATATTTGTAAAAGAGAGATATCGATGGAGCTTGATGAGAGCATTTCCAATGTTCGAACATTGTTCAAAGAACTGGAAAAACATGGAAGTTTGGGATTTCGCAGACTTGATTTTCTGAAAGAGATTTTGACAGAAATAGGGAAGGAGGACTTGGTGAGAGAGATCGAGGAGTATGAGCAGCGACGAAATAACAACGATGCAGCCGAAAGAAGGAAAGGTAAATAAAAATTTTGTGTTTGTGTATGTAAACGCTTAAGGCAATTGAGTGTAGTAGGAGCATACGAGAGATATGGGGAGATTTTACAGCAGAATATTACGTGCGTTTTCGCACACGCATATCACTGAACTGATTTAACATCGACTTTTTCCTTGATCCTTGATATAGAGATCTTGTCTGGTGTCTCTCATGATAACTATGTTCTTTAATTCTTTTCATTTTAAGCGAAAGTGTACTCTTGGGGCAAAGCTGTTGCCAAAAGGGCGGTCGAAGGTAAGCAGAACTTTCACGTGATCATGTGAAATAATTGTTCGTTGTGTATTAAAATTTACAAGGTATCATGAAGTGATATCTTAAGTTTGTCAGAAACGACCAATTCAAGTGATCTTTGATTGGAGAAAGCTTTCTGAAGTTTTTACATAACAACTGAGGCACTTCCAGTGGATGTTGTATGTATTTCGATGTCGTTGCTGTGTAGCACTACGGCTTTGCGGGTCATTCCCAATGATAAAGGGGTGAGACAGTGGGCACTGCGCATAAGCATACTTCAGAAGACTTTACAATTGTCAGTGCTTACATAGGTGACTGTGCCCGGAAAATCTGCTCTTAAGATGCTATTGGACCGTCTTTATTACTAGAGTTCCCAGGCCTGTAGAGTTCCCAACTAGGCATAGAACGTTTTTGGTAATCAGTTGACGCAAAGGATGCAACACTCATGTTTCCTTATTTATCTTAAAATATCGTTTCTTGTTTCGTCTGCGGAGAGAATATCATTAATCTACATGTTTAAGAAAGAGCTTGCTTAGATGAGGCATTCATTAGTGCCCAGGAAATACGGTTAGACGAATAAATTGTATAGGAGAGCTGATTGCATGTAAAGAGAACCTTTGTTTTTATACATTTTTGGACTCCTTTTCCAGCTTCAGCGTTTGCTAAGCTTGACCTGAATGCAGCTGTGCTAATTTCATGCGTGATCTCAGGGTTACACACAAATGTTTGGTCTTGGGGATAGAATAGTAGCGTAAATTGGTTGCTCAGTGAATCGTTTTCTTCTAATTCTAACTTTACTAATAAGTGTGGCTATCAGGCCAAACTTTGTAACAAATAGAGAAAGAGTTAATTGCGTCATCTTCTGAGAATTGAATCCGTAATAGTATTGTACACGGCGGTTCCAGACCATTTTCAAATCAAACGTATTCCAAATCATTTCGGGCATATTATTTTTCGACATTTTGGTAAATTACATGTTACTAAAAAGAAATAATTTTATGGATATGAAAGATGGACATAATTTGATGGAATCATTTTATAAGATCAAAGCGTTGGAATACTATAGGAGGCTAGCGATATGATCTCACAGCAGTTTTCTATTACGTGACATTCTCAGAAAAACAGGAAGTCAATAATGTAATACAACAGGGACTTTTCTGAGGAAATGAGCCATAGCATTGCTATTGTTTTAAGGTCATATGATAGTCACATGATTTTTTTCGACCTATCAGCAAGTGTTTAATGCATTGTACATAAAATCAGTTCCGAGGTGAAAGATACCCAGATACTAACCAGTTCATTTCCTACGCGTTGGAATTTCCCAAGCGTTGGAACTAAATTTTTTCTTTCTTTGACTTTTCCAATCACTTTCTCATTAGTGCTATCAAATATGTTGAGTTTTCTGGATGGTCAAATTTATCTATGCTTTGTACTCTCCTAGAGCACGCTCTTTCAACCAATGACAGCGGGCGTTATATCCGAACTTTATTATGACGCACAGTTAATTTGCAAGGGATAAGATCTACACACTCCCCCAATGAACATACACATATTTCTCATCTCCATCATCCGCATCATAAACATCAGAAACATCTCCTGACTTGTACGGGGGTGAGCAACACCGATCATAGCTGAAAAATCCTTTTTTAGCTGCGTTGTCTTCGTTCATTTATTTCAATACCTTCGAATTCGACTCCTTCTATTCCTGAACCACTATCAAATTTCATCATGATGTTGATGTTCATGTTGATGATGATACCTTCTCATTGGGAGTGACCAAAAAAATTACCAACGAAACGTTCGTTCTTTGATTGAAATTTGGTAGGAGATTTCTTTTCAAAGTTACCCTTTATGATTCGTTTTTTGTTTTTTGTTTTTGGTTATTTTTCAATTGTATTTTCACTAGTTCCCTTAAAGACGTGGCTTCTAGTTGGTCGAAAAGCGGTAACTTTCGCTGAAATTTTGGCCAACTGGGAGTCTGTTGGTCAGTTTTTTAGAAGCTTTGCCGAACGGGTTCTTCCCCCTGATACAGAACTCGCCGACATGGGTGAAGGGAGTGTCTGCTTCACAGTTCAGGCAAACAGTTTAAATGGGCTCACCACTTTGTGGAATATGTACCAGGACGGTACGCTCAAGACACGCCTGTACGACTTCTTGGTGACTGAGAAAGTTAAGCTTCTTGCTGAAGCTGAAGAGAAAGTTGAACTAACAGCAACAATTGAGGAAGAAGATTACAGGAGAGCTTGCATTGATCTAAATAATGAAGCCAAAGGTAACTAAGCAAGTGTACTCTCTAGACAACGCAAAAAATTCGTTCAACAGGGTCATTTTAGTGTAAGATATTTAACTATATCACAAATCAGTTTTCACTCTGTCTTCAAATAAGTGTTTTAATTACCTTGACTCGTACTTTACTCATTGTAATGAACACTGGACGAAAAAAATGGATTTTCCTGGGTTGCAAACGTTGGGCAAAAATGAAACAAATTTCACTTTTGCCTAAGTTTGCTAATTTTTGCTCAGTGGCAAAGATCATCTTTGCATCATTTTTGCTTACGTATTAAATGTTGAGCGCTGTCATGCAGTTGACGTTACTTTACACCCTTCGCAAATACGTGGTCAAATTTATTTTTTTGCCGATGTTTTTCTGGGGTAGCAAAAAAGGTGCAAACTTTGCACAGCATACATGTTTGCTTAGGGAAGCAAATGTGGTCAAACTGTTAACTTTGAACAAGTTTACAGTGGTTTGCAAATGCTGCCAAATCATCGTCATAGAAGCCCTTTGCTAGGGTAGTAAATTTGTGTAAAATATCAACAACAAACTTGTTCGTTAGGTTTGTCATGTGTACAAAGTATCAACACTGGACAAGGTTTGTGTATGTGGTTCAAGCATAAGTATGCAAGTAGGTTTGCACGCGCTTGAAATATTTGCTCCGGGCTAGGTACGTGGTTAAAGCATCGATGCTTATTCAAATTTACTCTGCATTGTGAATCTATTGAAGTACTCGATCTGTAGTCATGCTTGGGGGATTCTCTTCGATTACTGTACTAAGGCCTCCATACGCTTGAAAAACCTTTCGCTGCTGATCTTGTCGGTCTTCGGTATCATTAAGCGGGTTGCTTTCACGTGAGACTTTCGACTCGTGTAGTTAGATCTTTAACAAATCAGTTCTTTATGGCTGGTTGCTTTTCTGAGCTTCGGGTGGTCTTTGCAAACTAAGCCGTGACTCAAAAATAATTCAAACACGAACACTGAGTCCCATAAAGCAGCGTAAAGGCTTCATAAGTCTTTCTTATAGCTTCCTCGATTTGTTGGGCCTTGCTTGTTCAGTTTCATATCCTGTAAAGAACGGCAATGGTTTTCCATCGACGAACCTTAACCGGCGCTTGCATTTGAATCCATCGTTGGAGATTTGAACACATCCTTCAAGCGTCCGTCGATGAAAACCGGCGTTCGATTGGTTAAGGATGAGGAAAAGGTTAATGATTTAAGTAGCTACGCAATGAACACAATAAAGGCTTCGTTTCCGCCGAGCAGCGATATTGGGGTCCAAGCGTTTTTTTCGTGCTCATTTTCGAATGGGCGGGATAAGAAAGGCGTAGTGAATGTAAAAAGATCAGCGAGTGTGCCTTAGGATGCATATTTCTCTGCATATTTCTCAGACAAGCGGTCTTGAATTTATTACTTGCGACACAAAGATCCTAAGGTAAGCTACTGTTCGAACTTTTCGTCTTGAAATCACTTCATTCATTTACTGATCACGTGTGAATTTGAGGACATAAGTTATTTCCTTGAGAAAAACCTGTGGTTTTCCTGAGTTGCATTTATTATTTGTTACCAACATTAAGACAGGTACCATGAGTATTTGGCACGAGAAAATACACCAGTGTAAGAAGCAGTTCTAATGTTCTGAACAAGCCATGTTGTAAGTGATCTCGCGACAAACAATCACAATGGTTTGATGTACATTATTGTATTCTCCTACTCACTAGTAACTCCAATCTCACAATCAATCAACTCAAATAATGTATAATATTTCTGTACTTTCGTCACGAACCTATCAACAGATTCAATGTAACGCCTCATTCCCCCCCCCCCCCCATTTGACTCTCAATGAGGCAAATGTAGAACACGATAAATCTACAGTCTAAAAACACAACTGTCACTAATTTGAAAGTGAAATGTCACTTGTAAAGTCTAATCCTCGTTTAGTTTGTCTTGAGCTATAGCAGCTATTCGCTAGCATGCATCTGCTGCGGCTCTTCCCGGCTGGAATTCTCTGGCATCAGCTCTTAGCGTCTCTCCTCTCCTTCGTTCAGATCTGTCGCAAGTTAATTCAAGAGGATACAGTAGCTGCAGTAGTCTCTTAGGGTGTGTCTTCCCAGCTCTAAGCTGCGCCCCTCTTATCACTCCGTCTCGATCTTGAATCAGGCGTTCCACTACACCAACTTCCATTTGCCTCTTACGCTTCTCTCCTTTGATAAAGATCACGTCTCCTTCTTTCAAGGTAGCTTCTTCCGTTTGATGGTTGAGATCATGACGCTCTCTTAGGGCCTTTAGGTACTCGGTTGTCCATCTTTTCCATAGGACGCCCTTACATTTCCGTAGGTACTTGGTTTTCTGAGGTCATAATCAGCATTTGTTGGTTCTTCAGGAATTTGATTTGGCTGTCCAAACAGCATAAGGTTGGGGTCAAAATTGGCATTTGAATGTCGTCTTCTAAATGACCAAGAGGTCTGTTGTTAAGTGTTGTCTCCACATCCAAGATGACCTCTTCCAATTTATGCCAGCGCAGGTGACCGTTTCCGATTACTTTGTACATACTCTGCTTCATGACGACAATCAGACTTTCGAACTGACCGCCCCGCCATGGAGCTCTACTGAGAATAAACTGCCACTGGGTGTTTTGCTTGGCTAGCCAGTCTTTCATCTTCTTATCTTGTTGAACGTTCTTTAACCATTTGCGTGCTGAAACTAAGGTTCTCCCATTATCGGAGATGATTTTTTCTAGCCGACCTCGTCTCTCCTCGAAACGTTTCAGACTGCATAAAAACTTTTCCCTTGTTTGATCTGGTTGTAGATCCAAATAGACGGCACGGATTAAGCTACATGCAAATGGTAGAATATATACGTTCATCTCCCTTTTCTTCTTGCTGAAGTACTTGATAGACCCAGTGAAGTCGGCTCCGATGGATTTGAAGGGCACTGATCCTTCTGTTCTTTCCTTGGGTAGGTTTCCAGTCGGTGGGTTTGCTAGAGTGTTTACTTAAAAGCGTTTACACCCACTGCACTCATTTATTACTCTCTTTGTTAGTCGTCTGAGGCGAGGTACCCAATATTTCTCTCGTATCTTCGCCATCTTCAAACTGACTCCCCCATGGAGAGTCTGAAGGTGGGCGTGCATTACCAGCTTTTTGCTAAACAAAGCACCATCTGGAAGATAAATGGGGTAGTCTCCCTGGATACACCCTCTGCATTCGTACAGACCATCTGCGTTCTTCTGGAGATTAAGACGTTGCTGATCTTCCTGAAACCTGCTCGTAGCCTGGCATTTGACTTGTGTCCCTTTTTCCCAGAACCTCATCTGCTTACTAGTTTTTTGAGTGGTCATTTGTCCGGTGATTATTTACTGGCCTTAGCTCTGCAGTTTCGAATAAAGCGCAACACCTACGACCCGACTAGGATGGTTGTCCACAGGTCCCATTTCTGCATCAGCTCATCATGTCCGTCTTTGTTTCAATGGTGACTGTCAGTACTTACCTAATGACTGTGGCTCAGCTTGCGTCTTTGTGGTCGGACGTGGCTTCGTAGGACGTCTACTTTTCCAGTCAACACTCTTTCCCAATTCTCCCACGCGATCTTTAGCTCTCTGGGAACACCACAGTCCCAAGGTACTCGGGCGTTGCATGTTTCTCTGTACAGCATCTTTCTAGCTGAGGTGACGAGTGAAGCTAATCCCAAAGGGTCCTACATCTTGGCTATCTTCCTGTGGATTTCTCTCTAAGTTACTTTGACGATTGGGGCGGGAAAGGCCACTTCTAATGTGTCCACTGTTTTGTTCCACGGTCTGCCTAGCAATTTGGTCTCCCCCATCTTTACATCCATATAATACTTGGCGAAGCTTTGGCTTGCATTTAGCGCAGTAGTTGGTTGTTGCCCTGGTGTTTCCTCCACGGGTGCGGCAAGGCTGTGACTTGCTTCCTGTTGAGTGGTTGAATGTTCTTCTGCCGCTTTCTCTGAGGATGATGGCTCTTCTAAGGATAGCAAATTTGAATGCCAGATGTACAACTGGAATCTCCCTTCTCTGAAAATAGCCCGGGCTGCTTGCTTCAAGTGTTGTGTCTCGATTACAGTTGTTGCACCGGTAATCAGGTAGTCATCATAGAGGCTCCATCTAACTTCTTCGACTTCGTTTGGGAAATTCTGCTGAAGGTTTCGCAGGTGCTGCTCTATAATTCCTCCGTGAAGGAATGGTGATGTGGACAGCCCGAATAGTGCTCGCGTGAATCTGAGCCCGAATAGTGCTCGTGTGAATCTGAGCCCGAATAGTGCTCGTGTGAATCTGAGTGTCTCCACTTACATGGTCTTTAGGTCCTTCAACCAATGAAACCTCATCGCGTCTCGGTCTCCCTCTCTGATCCTCACTTGCAAAAACGCTTGTTTTAGATCGTCTGCTAGAGCCACGGGACAGTCTGTCTTTCGCACTACGGCTTTGTATGGAAGGTAGAACTCTTTTCCTTCTGGCATGACAGGACGGAAAAAGAGTGCACTGTAAGTACTTCCCGTTGTCCCATACAAAGCCTTAGAAAACTTTTCTAAGGCTTTGTATAGGACGACGGGAGATACTTACAGTGCACGCATTTTCCGTCCTGTCATGTTCCTTAAGCGCTCGCTACACCATTCCCTGCGTCAAGTCTGGATGTCTGGGTCAGAAACATCTTGGTTAGGTCTGGTTCGCTCCCAGAAGACATAAGGGTCCATCCAAAACGCGTAAGTTCAGCTATCAGTTCTCCAGGTTTCCCCATTTTGGGTGTGGTCTTCTTCTTGATTCTTGCGTATTCGCTTGTTCTGAGGATTCACTGGACGGGGAGCTCTCTCTTCAATTTAACATCATCTATTTCCACTCCTCTTAGGTGGTTACACTTCGCTAAGATGTCTTTGAACCAAGGATTGGTTAGGGTTAGTAACACATCACGTTCACCTTTGTTATCTCTGTGCGCGGGTGAAAATTTCCCAAGAGGTTTTCAATCCCCACGTCTGGATTTCGATTTCTTTGTCTGTTGTTAGCACAAGCGTTTCGATCCTTCTGAACTCTTTCCGCACTGGCTGTTTACCTATTCGACCAGGTAAGGCTGCTGACGCGTATGAGTTTCCGGCTCCAGTGTCCAGTAGCGCACGGCACCGAATACCACAAACTTCAACGACAAACACCGGGTAGGTTACACTGCTTTTCCCAGTGGCAACTAACATGTGCTCAGGTTTTTTGTATCCAAACAGAGATGTTCTCACAGATTGATGAGTAGTGTCTCCTTCGGCAGTATGAACATTTCGTAACGCAGTGGCACTCCTCGGCTCTGTGATTTGGACCGGTGCAGCTAAAACATAATTGCTTTTGGATAAGTAGCTTTCTTCGTTCGGAGACCGACGTGACATTATCGCAGTTTGTCGATAAGTGGTTTGGCTGGTCGTAATGGACGCATTGTCTTCCTTTTACTTCACGTTAATTTGTTCTTTGATTTGTTTGATCTCTTTTCTTGTCGATTTTCTTCTCATGTTTAAGTTTCTGCTCTAGTTTGGCTTTCTCTAACTTCACTTCGTCGTCGAATTTCTTCTCTCTTTTTTTTTTGGCTCGCTCTTCTTCTTCCTTCGCTGCGGTTTCCATTTCGACCATTTCGGCACCCTCCAATTCTTTAATCGCTAACTCGGCTTTCTAAAATTCACCCTCTCTTTCTTCAATTTGTGCGCTCCTTTCAAAAATGCCTTCTTTATCTTCTTCAGCTTCAAACCTATTTTCTTGAACGGTTATCTTAAGGCCGTGAACTCCATCGATTACTTTTTCAATGTGTTACGCAATCTGTCCGCGGACGTGTGTTCTTCTTATCAATCGCGTGACCGATTGCTCCTTTGTAATCTTAAGGATTTCCAGCTTCGTGTTACTTAACCCTTTAACTCCCAGATGTGAATAACGTGCAACTTCTCATAATAATATCCATACATTATCCAACAAACATGCAATGAGAATACTCAAACTTATCAGATAGAAGTTGTTATCTTGATTTAACACCAAATTCTCGCAACAAATTTACAAGGAAATTTGTAGCTGCCAGAGGGGAGACTTAATAATTAGGTCTTGGGAAATAAAGGTTAAACCCCATCTCCATAAGCTGTCAGATCTGTCTATGGTTCTTCACAAACAAACTTCCATACTTCGTTGATTCAATGATAACGAGGAACTATTCTAGGTTGACATAGGGACAGATGAACAACCATTTTGGTAAAGATGATTATGCTACTAGTAAGCCAGTTAAATAAACTAGTATAGTGTGGTGTACAAGATACAGATCTAAATGATTGAGTCAAAGTAGGAAAAAAAGTTTCTCAAGCAACCTGATCCTTAAATACTTTTGTAAATTATATATTTTAAAAGATAATGTGTACCTATATTGGGAGAGAAGGAAGAATGAAAATTGAATGCAATTTATTGTGTTTAGTAGGACTTACATTTGTTTAATAATATAGATATGTTGCTCTTGTGAATTTTTCAGTTCACATTGTAAAATATGTTTTTACTCATTTTGTTTATAATGCAGTAAACAATGAGCACAATGTCACATTTCCATCACATTTGCGCACCAAGACCGTTTTTTCCGCAAACGTGGTACAAATTTAGATCACTAAATTTGCTTTATATTTGCTCACTTGGCAAACCCAAGTAAATCCTTTTCTTCGTGCAGGGGAAGGGCTAACTCTCGAAACTTCAGCTAAGAAACTCACAGTGGCCTGCAAATTGTCTATTGTGATAAGAATACATGAAAGTCATATATTTGTACTGCGGAAAATACATTTTAAGCAAATGAAGATCATCGCAGTATATACTCAACTTAAGCAGTTGAGAAATAAGGCCTGAAAAAAATTCAGGCCTGAACGGGAATCGAACCCATGACCTCTGCGATACCGGTGCAGCGCTCTAACCAACTGAGCTATCAAGCCAACTGGGAGCTGGTCAATTGTGAGTTATTATTTCTCAACTGCTTAAGTTGAGTATATACTGCGATGATCTTCATTTGCTTAAAATGTATTTTCCGCAGTACAAATATATGACTTTCATGTATTCTTATCACACCTTCCCCATCTACGGGTATATAACGAACTCACAATTGACCAGCTCCCAGTTGGCTTGATAGCTCAGTTGGTTAGAGCGCTGCACCGGTATCGTAGAGGTCATGGGTTCGATTCCCGTTCAGGCCTGAATTTTTTTCAGGCCTTATTTCTCAACTGCTTAAGTTGAGTATATACTGCGATGATCTTCATTTGCTTAAAATTGTCTATTGTTAGGTCATGCGAAGGAGCCAGGAAGAAAATGTGAACACTCTGATTCAGTGATATCAACAACGCCGAACGAGGATGAAACATTGCAAGTAAAAGTGAAAAGACTAGAGAATTATTTCCAACTTCTAAAGGAGAGAGTGGAGAATCAAGAGACACAAACGACCAGACTTCCACTTGAGTTTTTGGAGACAAGGATGGGTGCAGAAATAATTCCAGCAGAGGAAGGTAACTAAATTATGCAAACATTCAAGATAAGCTAAATAAAATAATTACAGTCAAACCTTAATTAAGCGGTCACCCACGGGGAATGACGGGGTTGCCGCTTAATACAGGTTAACCGCTAAATACATAGGTATGGGTATGATAAAAACCGAGGAAAAACGCCACTTTATGCCATAACAGACAAATTATTTTGAAAAAACGTACTCAAAAGTACTATTAACATTGGTTATGGGAGATTAACATGGACTGAATTTTACTTGAAAGATTATTTTTAATTAGTGGAGGATTTTCTGGGGGGAACACATGGTTTTCATAGGGGATCAGTCGTAACCAACATGATATAAAAGGGGGGGGGACTGTAGAAAATTATCTGCCATTTTATTGCCACCAAGGGAAGGGGGTCATAAGAAGACAACAGATTTTTTTCGTGTCACAACCAAATTCCTCCAACGAAAGAAAATCTGAGATTCGTTAAAACTGTTTATAACTGAAATGAAACAGATCAGGCCTTTCGAGATTTCATTCCTTACATGCTCGCAAATATCTGTGCTTTACTGACTTTCCTTACAAAGGCTTTTCAGAGACAATGTATTCTAGACATTCTAGCCTTTTAATATATTAAATTAGATATGTACATGTGCGCGGATAATTTGATGATTAAATTAATAAAAGCGAGAGTAGATTATACCAAGAGATTGTTTGTATTCTCTTGATTATACCTCGACGGAAAGCTTGCGAGGAGCGCCATAGCTTATTTCTTAAAGTTTTTCTATCTTCAACCTGCTCCCACTGCAAACTGTTAAGCATCCAAAAAGCTTCTCAACACATGAATGCATTCCTACTCTAAAATGACATTTTTAGGCAAAAACATGTTGTTTCTTTATGCTTTTTTTAGTTCAGAATGCCAGTTACGAAAGGCTCGGAGACAAGCCACGGGGTATTGACGAACACAAATGGAATTTTATCAAAATATACGAGGAAAGTCTACAGTTTGAGACGAAAAGTTTAATGTCTGAAGCATCTGACAGCGGTATGGGAACTGAAGGAGCACCATCTGAATTTGACGTGGATATCGGTGGTCAGTATCGAAAAGTCAAAATTACAAAGCTTAGTTTCTGTGATAATAATAGTAATAATAATAATAATAATAATAATAATAATAAAACTTTATTTAAACACAATAAGTATTTAAAGCCAGAGGTTTGTGGGGTCGTGTTACAATAATATAACATAAAAAATACTAATATATAATAACATTTATAAATTTATTTAAAATATAAAAAATATGTTCAACTCCTTTTAAATAATACAGCAATATATATATATCTCAGACACTGCTAAGCAGTCACTTCGGATCCAACAAACACCGCCAAACAAATAGTTTGTTGATTTCTATTGATATTCATCGAATTCAAAACGACTGCCCAACAGTGTCTAATGGTTAAGTCAATCAATCCAATGCGATATTTAAATGTCATATTGACATTGACTCAACCATGTCTCAAGAATACATATACATATAATTATATTTTGGCTTACATCGATCAGTCAAACGATCAAAACTGAAATGTAAGAAATCACTTGACTTAATCAAAAGTTTACAGAAATGCTTTATAATCTTAGAATCTATGTAAAAAGCTATCATTCTGTGCTTGTTTAGTTTTTGATCTTGTTGTGATGACAGCAAAAAAACCGTTATCATTCTTCGTGAAATGCAGGAAACCGTGTTTGAAATGTTATGTCTAGAAGGTGAAACTTATTTTTTGAATGCCGTTAAACCCTCGAACAAAAGAAGTTATCTTTCAGATCGGCACTCTTAATGCCAGGTTATCAACGAACACTTTTCGTTCAACTTATCTATTCTAGTCACCATGTTTCCACCAAAAGCGTTTCTCCCTTTTCTGCATAGAAACATACACAGGCACCACAATTCCTTCATTCGCTCTGACGAAGGGCTAACGCTCGAAACGTCAGCTTTGAAACCCTTAACGATGGCCAATTAACGGTAAACTTATCAACTCAGTTGATAATACCAAATTACCTTGCTAAGTATTATTATTATTATTACTAGTAATAACCAAAGGTTAGGAAATGTGGGCGAGGACGATGCATTTTCGGCTATTTGGTTAATGAAAGATTTGCGGGGCTAAAATTTAGTCCATGAGAACACCCTCCATACTCCACTCGCTTTTTCCTCTATTTTGACACTAATAATAGGGTGATTTTAATAAACCTGTGAAACAGTTACCAACACTGGATCATTCCACGAGACACTAGTCCCATTGTTTTGGTTTGCTTAGTTTTGGCAATATGCTGTAATTGATGTTGTTTCATGGTGTAAAGAAAATCACTGTAGGTTATAAAATACGCGTATTGATCGAGTCAAAATGATTGATGTAACGCAACAATTATTTACTTGTTACTGAAACGAAACGACCAATATATGAAGAAATTTCAGATTATTTCACAATATAATGTATAAACGCTCCCGTTCCAAGGACTGAAGGAGGGACAACGCTCCAGCTCCACGCTTCTATGAGATCAGAGACAACATTCTCAGACTATACGCTTGTCAGGTCAAGGACGAACAATACCTACGCTCCACGCTTGAACTAAAAGGACGAACAGATACGACTCTCATTCGACGCTTGAGGTCAAGGACTAACAGACGAACAACACTCTCGCTACTCACTTGAGGCCGAATGCGGCCGAGAAATGGCATCTAACGCGACATGAACGGAAATGTCGAATCCAGATATTGACACGCTTGATTTGGATCGGTCGGCGCTGTTGCTATGCGTTAGCTTCACGTGTTACAAGGTCCAGATTACGCGTGATGCGCGTGAGAAAATAGCGTTGTTTGCATTCCATACATTCTTAGTGGTAGACTCACTATTTGAGCAAAATCGAGTCAGGGCCAAACTACACAACTGCCGCGCAAGCGTTTGTAAAAGCAACGTTGAGACGAACAGATACGACTCTCGCTCGACGCTTGAGGTCAAGGACTAACAGACGAACAACACTCTCGCTACTCGCTTGAGGTGGAATGCGGCCGAGAAATGGCATCTAACGCGACATGAACGGAAATGTCGAATCTAGATATTGACACGCTTGATTTGGATTGGTCGGCGCTGTTGCTATGCGTTAGCTTCACGTGTTCCAAGTTCCAGATTACGCGTGATGCGCGTGAGAAAATAGCGTTGTTTGCATTCCATACATTCTTAGTGGTAGACTCACTATTTGAGCAAAATCGAGTCAGGGCCAAACTACACAACTGCCGCGCAAGCGTTTGTAAAAGCAACGTTGAGATTAGGATTACGTGCTCCTCTTGTCGCCCGCAATTATTATTATCATTATTATTATTATTATTATTATTATTATTATTATTATTATGCTGAAAAGAGCCACTCAAATTGCGAAAACAGCAAGCTGCGAGATACGATACCTTGAATTATATAAATAAAAAATGGAATGGAGGAACGGTGGATCGGCGTAATGATGGAATATCCTAAAACGCGGAATGCCGTTTTGTATGAAAAAAATGTCTCAAAAAATGGAATTGCAATAAAATAAGAAAAATAAAAGAAGCGTACGTAATAACGTTGGGGCCCGGCCGGAGGGTGAGGGAACCATTAGGCTTTCGAGTTAGCCCCTGCAAAACTACATTCTATCGTCATTATACAACCTCTAGTTCTTTCCAATGCTCTAAAAAGTGTATTATATCAGAAGCCACATGCAATCTTTGACGGTCTGTTTTTGTATAATGAGTATAAACGTTCTTATCAACACAAAATACCGAAAGATATGTCTATTTTGCTATGAAATTTTTCTTTCATTTACTTTCTTTTTCAGACAAACGTGACACTCAGACGGTAACAGGCAACAATTGGAACTCACTGTCTTCAGCTGTGCAGGCTGACAACTTTGTCATCATCGAGGATATGTTGTCACATGGCCTGGATATCAACACAAAAAATAATGATGGAATTACGGCTTTGATTTTAGCTGCTTTTACTGGCAAAATAGGTGCCATAAATTACCTCTTAGACAAGAGAGCTGATCCCTTTATTGTAAGCCACTCTGGCAAAAATCCACTGCACGCCGCTTCATTGGGTGGTCATGCCGCAATCATCGAGACGCTAATGTCACGTAACCTAAATGTCAATTCAAAAGACAATGTAGGCACGACACCATTTATGTTGGCTGCATCGTCTGGCAAGATTGAAGCTGCAAATTATCTTTTAGGCAAAGGAGCCGATCCCTATATTAGAGACCAGTCAGGAAGGAATTCATTGCACGCCGCTTCAAAGGGTGGTAAGGTTGCCATCATCGATAAACTAATATCACGTGGTCTAGAGATTGATCTAAAAGATAATAGAGGAGCTACACCATTGATGCTGGCTGCAGCTTGTGGCAAGATTGAAGCTGCAAATTATCTTTTAGACATTGGAGCCGATCCCTCTATCACAGACCAGTCAGGAAGGAATTCACTGCACGCCACTTCACTAGGTGGTATTGTCGCCATCATCGAGACACTAATGTCACGTGGTCTAGAGATCGATACAAAAGATAATAGCGGAGCTACACCATTGATGTTGGCTGCAGCTTGTGGCAAGATTGAAGCTGTAAATTGTCTTTTAGACAAGGGGGCTGATCTCTCTATTACAGACCAGTCAGGAATAAATTTACTGCACGCCGCTGCACAGAGTGGTAATGTTGCCATCATCGAGACACTAATGTCACGTGGTCTAGAGATCGATACAAAAGATAATAGCGGAGCTACACCATTGATGTTGGCTGCAGCTTGTGGCAAGATTGAAGCTGTAAATTATCTTTTAGACAAGGGGGCTGATCTCTCTATTACAGACCAGTCAGGAATAAATTTACTGCACGCCGCTGCACAGAGTGGTAATGTTGCCATCATCGAGACACTAATGTCACGTGGTCTAGGGATCGATCTAAAAGATAATAGCGGAGCTACACCATTGATGTTGGCTGCAGCTTGTGGCAAGATTGAAGCTGTAAATTATCTTTTAGACAATGGAGCCGATCCCTCTATTACAGACAAGTCAGAAAGAAATTCACTGCACGCCGCTTCACAGGATGGTAATGTTGCAATCATCAAAACTCTAATGTCACGTGATCTAGAGATCAATCTAAAAGATAATAGCGGAGCTACACCATTGATGTTGGCTGCAGCTTGTGGCAAGATTGAAGCTGTAAATTATCTTTTAGATAAGGGAGCCAATCCCTCTATAACAAACCAGTTAGAAAAAAATTCACTACACGCCGCTTCAGAGGATGGTAATATCGCAATCATCGAGACACTAATGTCACGTGGTCTAGAGATCGATCTAAAAGATAATAGCGGAGCTACACCATTGATGTTGGCTGCAGCTTGTGGCAAGATTGAAGCTGTAAGTTATCTTTTAGAAAATGGAGCCGATCCCTCTATTACAGACCAGTCTGGAAGAAATTCACTTCACGCCGCTTCAGAGGGTGGTAATGTCGCAATCATCGAGACACTAATGTCACGTGGTCTAGAGATCGATCTAAAAGATAATAGCGGAGCTACACCATTGATGTTGGCTGCAGCTTGTGGCAAGATTAAAGCTGTAAATTATCTTTTAGAAAAAGGAGCCGATCCCTTTATTAGATACCAGTCTGGAAGAAATTCACTGCACGCCGCTTCACAGGGTGATAATGTCGCAATCATCGAGACACTAATGTCACGTGGTCTAGATATCGATCTAAAAGATTATAGCGGAGCTACGCCATTGATGTTGGCTGCAGCTTGTGGCAAGATTGAAGCTGTAAATTATCTTTTAGACAAGGGGGCTGATCCCTCTATGAGACACCAGTCAGGAAGAAATTTATTGCATGCCGCCGCACAGAGTGGTAATGTTGCCATTATCGAGACACTAATGTCACGTGGTCTAGAGATCGATCTCAAAGATAATAGCGGAGCTACACCATTGATAGTGGCTGCAGCTTGTGGCAAGGTTGCAGCTTTAAATTATCTTTTAGACAAAGGAGCCGATCCTTCTCTCAGAAACCAGTCAGGAAGAAGTTTACTGCACAATGCTGCACAGGGTGGTAATGTCGCAGTCATGGAGACACTAATGTCACGTGGTTTGGAGATCGATCTCAAAGATAATAGTGGAGCTACACCATTGATGCTGGCTGCAGCTTGTGGCAAGATTGAAGCTGTAAATTATCTTTTAGACAATGGAGCCGATTCCTCTATTAGAGACCAGTCAGGAAGGAAGTCATTGCACGCCGCTTCAAAGGGTGGTAATGTCGCCATCATCGAGACACTAATGTCACGTGGTCTAGAGATCGATCTAAAAGATAATAGCGGAGCTACACCATTGATGTTGGCTGCAGCTTGTGGCAAGATTGAAGCTGTAAATTATCTTTTAGACAATGGAGCCGATCCTTCTATTACAGACCAGTCAGAAAGAAATTCACTGCACGCCGCTTCACAGAAAGGTAATGTTGCAACAATATGGGCACTACTGTCACGTGATCTAGAGATCGATCTAAAAGATAATAGCGAAGCTACACCGTTGATGTTGGCTGCAGCTTGTGGCAAGATTGAAGCTGTAAATTATCTTTTAGACAATGGAGCCAATCCCTCTATTACAGACCAGACAGGAAAAAATTCCATACACGCCGCTTCACAGGATGGTAATGTCGCAATCATCGAGACACTAATGTCACGTGGTCTAGAGATCGATCTAAAAGATAATAGCGGAGCTACAGCACTGATGTTGGCCGCAGCTTGTGGCAAGGTTGAAGCTGTAAATTATCTTTTAGACAATGGAGCAGATCCCTCTATTACAGACCAGTCAGGAAAAAACTCACTGCACGCCGCTTCACAGGATGGCAATGTTGTAATCATCGAGACACTAATGTCACGTGATCTAGAGATCGATACAAAAGATAATAGCGGAGCTACACCAATGATGCTGGCTGCAGCTTTAGGCAAGATTGAAGCTGTAAATTATCTCTTAGATAATGGAGCCGATCCCTCTATTACAGACCAGTCAGAAAGAAATTCACTACACGCCGCTTCACAGGATGGTAATGTTGCAATCATATGGACACTACTGTCACGTGATCTAGAGATCGATCTAAAAGATAATAGCGGAGCTACACCATTGATGTTGGCTGCAGCTTGTGGCAAGATTGAAGCTGTGAATTATCTTTTAGACAAGGGAGCCAATCCCTCTATTACAGATCAGTCAGGAAAAAATTCACTGCACGCTGCTTCACAGGATGGCAATGTTGCAATCATCGAGACACTAATGTCACGTGATCTACAGATCGATGCAAAAGATAATAGCGGAGCTACACCATTGATGCTGGCTGCAGCTTTAGGCAAGATTGAAGCTGTAAATTATCTTTTAGACAATGGAGCCGATCCCTCTATTAGAGACCAGTCAGGAAGAAATTCATTGCACGCCGCTTCAAAGGGTGGTAATGTTGCCATCATCGAGACACTAATGTCACGTGGTCTAGAGATCGATCTAAAAGATAATAGCGGAGCTACACCATTGATGTTGGCTGCAGCTTGTGCCAAGATTGAAGCTGTAAATTATCTTTTAGACAATGGAGCCGATCCCTCTATTACAGACCAGTCAGAAAGAAATTCACTGCACGCCGCTTCACAGGATGGTAATGTTGCAATCATATGGACACTAATGTCATGTGATCTAGAGATCGATCTAAAAGATAACAGCGGAGCTACACCATTGATGTTGGCTGCAGCTTGTGGCAAGATTGAAGCTGTGAATTATCTTTTAGACAAGGGAGCCAATCCCTCTATTACAGACCAGTCAGGAAAAAATTCACTGCACGCCGCTTCAAAGGATGGTAATGTTGCAATCATCGAGACACTAATGTCACGTGGTCTAGAGATCGATCTAAAAGATAATAGCGGAGCTACACCATTGATGTTGGCTGCAGCTTGTGCCAAGATTGAAGCTGTAAATTATCTTTTAGACAATGGAGCCGATCCCTCTATTACAGACCAGTCAGAAAGAAATTCACTGCACGCCGCTTCACAGGATGGTAATGTTGCAATCATATGGACACTAATGTCATGTGATCTAGAGATCGATCTAAAAGATAACAGCGGAGCTACACCATTGATGTTGGCTGCAGCTTGTGGCAAGATTGAAGCTGTGAATTATCTTTTAGACAAGGGAGCCAATCCCTCTATTACAGACCAGTCAGGAAAAAATTCACTGCACGCCGCTTCAAAGGATGGTAATGTCGGAATCATCGAGACACTAATGTCAAGTGGTCTAGAGATCGATCTAAAAGATAATAGCGGAGCTACACCATTGATGTTGGCTGCAGCTTGTGCCAAGATTGAAGCTGTAAATTATCTTTTAGACAATGGAGCCGATCCCTCTATTAGAGACCAGTCAGAAAGAAATTCACTGCACGCCGCTTCACAGGATGGTAATGTCGCAATCATCGAGACACTAATGTTACGTGATCTAGAGATTGATTTAAAAGATAATAGAGGAGCTACACCATTGATAGTGGCTGCAGCTAATGGCAAGATTGAAGCCGTAAATTATCTTTTAGACAATGGAGCCGATCCCTCTCTTAGAAACCAGTCTGGAAGAAATTCACTGCACGTCGCTGCACAGGGTGGTAATGTCGCCGTCATCGAGACACTAATGTCACGTGGTCTAGAGATCGATCTAAAAGATAATAGCGGAGCTACACCATTGATGTTGGCTGAAATTTGTGGCAAGATTGAAGCTGTAAATTATCTTTTAGACAAGGGGGCTGATCTCTCTATTAGAGACCAGTTAGGAAGAAATTCACTGCACGTCGCTGCACAGAGTGGTAATGTCGCCATCATCGAAACACTAATGTCAAGTGGTCTAGATATCGATCTAAAAGATAAAAGCGGAGCTACATCATTGATGTTGGCTGCAGCTTGTGGCAAGACTGAAGCCGTAAATTATCTTTTAGACAACGGAGCTGATCCCTCTATTAGAGACCAGTCAGGAAGAAATTCATTGCACGCCGCTTCAAAGGGTGCTAATGTGTCCATCATTGAGACACTAATATCCCGTGGTCTAGAGACCGATCTAAAAGATAATAGCGGAGCTACACCATTGATAGTGGCTGCAGCTAATGGCAAGATTGAAGCCGTAAATTATCTTTTAGACAATGGAGCCGATCCCTCCCTTAGAAACCAGTCAGGAAGAAATTCACTGCACGTCGCTGCACAGAGTGGTAATGTCGCCATCATCGAGACACTAATGTCAAGTGGTCTAGAAATCGATCTGAAAGATAATAGCGGAGCTACACCATTAATGTTGGCGGCAGCTTGTGGCAAGATTGAAGCTATAAATTTTCTTTTAGAAAATGGAGCCGATCCCTCTATTAGAGACCAGTCAGGAAGAAATTCATTGCACACCGCTTCAAAGGGTGGTAATGTTGCCATTGTTGAAACACTAATATCACGTGGTCTAGAGATCGATTTAGAAGATAATAGCGGAGCTACACCATTGATGTTGGCTGCAGTTCGTGGTAAGATTGAAGCTGTAAATTATCTTTTAGACAAGGGGGCTGATCTCTCTATCAGACACCAGTCAGGAATAAATTTACTGCACGCCGCTGCACAGAGTGGTAATATCGCCATCATCGAGACACTAATGTCACGTGGTCTAGGGATCGATCTAAAAGATTATAGCGGATCTTCACCACTGATGTTGGCTGCAGCTTGTGGCAAGATTGAAGCTGTAAATTATCTTTTAGACAATGGAGCCGATCCCTCTCTTAGAAACCAGTCAGGAAGAAATTTACTGCACGATGCTGCACACGGTGGTAATATCGCAATCATCGAGACACTAATGCCACGTGGTCTAGAGGTTGATCCAAACGATAATAGCGGAGCTACACCATTGATGTTGGCTGCAGCTTCTGGCAAGATTGAAACTGTAAATTATCTTTTAGACATTGGGGCCGATTTCTTTATTAGAGACCAGTCAGGAAGGAATTCACTGCACTTCGCTGTACAGGGTAGTAATGTCGCAATCATCGAGACACTAATATCACGTGGTCTAGAGATCGATCTAGAAGATAATAGCGGAGCTACACCATTGATGTTGGCTGCAGTTCGTGGTAAGATTAAAGCTGTAAATTATCTTTTAGACAAGGGGGCTGATCTCTCTATCAGACACCAGTCAGGAATAAATTTACTGCACGCCGCTGCACAGAGTGGTAATGTCGCCATCATCGAGACACTAATGTCACGTGGTCTAGGGATCGATCTAAAAGATAATAGCGGATCTTCACCACTGATGTTGGCTGCAGCTTGTGGCAAGATTGAAGCTGTAAATTATCTTTTAGACAATGGAGCCGATCCCTCTCTTAGAAACCAGTCAGGAAGAAATTTACTGCACGATGCTGCACACGGTGGTAATATCGCAATCATCGAGACACTAATGCCACGTGGTCTAGAGGTTGATCCAAAAGATAATAGCGGAGCTACACCATTGATGTTGGCTGCAGCTTCTGGCAAGATTGAAACTGTAAATTATCTTTTAGACAATGGAGCCGATCCCTCCCTTAGAAACCAGTCAGGAAGAAATTCACTGCACGTCGCTGCACAGGGTGGTAATGTCGCCATCATCGAGACACTAATGTCACGTGGTCTAGAGATCGATACAAAAGATAATAGCGGAGCTACACCATTGATGTTGGCTGCAGCTTGTGGCAAGATTGAAGCTGTAAATTATCTTTTAGACAAGGGGGCTGATCTCTCTATTAGACACCAGTCAGGAAGAAATTCACTGCACGTCGCTGCACAGAGTGGTAATGTCGCCATCATCGAGACACTAATGTCAAGTGGTCTAGAAATCGATCTGAAAGATAATAGCGGAGCTACACCATTAATGTTGGCGGCAGCTTGTGGCAAGATTGAAGCTATAAATTTTCTTTTAGAAAATGGAGCCGATCCCTCTATTAGAGACCAGTCAGGAAGAAATTCATTGCACACCGCTTCAAAGGGTGGTAATGTTGCCATCGTTGAAACACTAATATCACGTGGTCTAGAGATCGATTTAGAAGATAATAGCGGAGCTACACCATTGATGTTGGCTGCAGTTCGTGGTAAGATTGAAGCTGTAAATTATCTTTTAGACAAGGGGGCTGATCTCTCTATCAGACACCAGTCAGGAATAAATTTACTGCACGCCGCTGCACAGAGTGGTAATATCGCCATCATCGAGACACTAATGTCACGTGGTCTAGGGATCGATCTAAAAGATTATAGCGGATCTTCACCACTGATGTTGGCTGCAGCTTGTGGCAAGATTGAAGCTGTAAATTATCTTTTAGACAATGGAGCCGATCCCTCTCTTAGAAACCAGTCAGGAAGAAATTTACTGCACGATGCTGCACACGGTGGTAATATCGCAATCATCGAGACACTAATGCCACGTGGTCTAGAGGTTGATCCAAACGATAATAGCGGAGCTACACCATTGATGTTGGCTGCAGCTTCTGGCAAGATTGAAACTGTAAATTATCTTTTAGACATTGGGGCCGATTTCTTTATTAGAGACCAGTCAGGAAGGAATTCACTGCACTTCGCTGTACAGGGTAGTAATGTCGCAATCATCGAGACACTAATATCACGTGGTCTAGAGATCGATCTAGAAGATAATAGCGGAGCTACACCATTGATGTTGGCTGCAGTTCGTGGTAAGATTAAAGCTGTAAATTATCTTTTAGACAAGGGGGCTGATCTCTCTATCAGACACCAGTCAGGAATAAATTTACTGCACGCCGCTGCACAGAGTGGTAATGTCGCCATCATCGAGACACTAATGTCACGTGGTCTAGGGATCGATCTAAAAGATAATAGCGGATCTTCACCACTGATGTTGGCTGCAGCTTGTGGCAAGATTGAAGCTGTAAATTATCTTTTAGACAATGGAGCCGATCCCTCTCTTAGAAACCAGTCAGGAAGAAATTTACTGCACGATGCTGCACACGGTGGTAATATCGCAATCATCGAGACACTAATGCCACGTGGTCTAGAGGTTGATCCAAAAGATAATAGCGGAGCTACACCATTGATGTTGGCTGCAGCTTCTGGCAAGATTGAAACTGTAAATTATCTTTTAGACATTGGAGCCGATCCCTTTATTAGAGACCAGTCAGGAAGGAATTCACTGCACTTCGCTGCACAGGGTAGTAATGTCGCAATCATCGAGACACTAATGTCACATGGTCTAGAGATCGATCTAAAAGATAATAGCGGAGCTACACCATTGATGTTGGCTACAACTTGTGGCCAGATTGAAGCTGTAAATTATCTTTTAGACAAGTGGGCTGATCTCTCTATTAGACACCAGTCAGGAAGAAATGTACTGCACGCCGCCGCACAGAGTGGTAATGTCGCCATCATCGAGACACTAATGTCACGTGGTCTAGAGATCGATACAAAAGATAATAGCGGAGCTACACCATTGATGTTGGCTGCAGCTTATAGGAAGATTGAAGCTGTAAATTATCTTTTAGACAAGGGGGCTGATCTCTCTATTAGAGACCAGTCAGGAAGAAATTCACTGCACGTCGCTGCACAGAGTGGTAATGTTGCCATCATCGAGACACTAATGTCACGTGGTCTAGAGATCGATCTAAAAGATAATAGCGGAGCTACACCATTGATGTCGGCTGCAGCTTGTGGCAAGATTGAAGCTGTAAATTATCTTTTAGACAAGGGGGCTTATCTCTCTATTAGAGACCAGTCAGGAAGAAATTCACTGCACTTCGCTGCACAGAGTGGTTGTGTCGCCATCATCGAGACACTAATGTCACGTGGTCTAGAGATCGATCTAAAAGATAATAGAGGAGCTACACCACTGATGTTTGCTGCAGCTCGTGGCAAGATTGAAGCTGTAAATTATCTTTTAGACAATGGCGCAAAAAAGTATGGTAAAACTGTGGCCGTAAAGTTCCTACTTAGCGAGGGAGGACATTAGTTTTTATTTGTTAGTCTCCTATTAAAGGCCCTTAACGAACACCGCTTTAAACCGCACGAGTGTTTAGGGATGCAGGCTCACAAACGATGAATTTTGAGGTATTTCTCATTTTTACTTATATAATATTGACGGTAGTCACCAAAAAGCTGAATAGTTACAGAAATTTAAAACCTTACCTATCTTACCGGTTTTACAGCATTCTTTACGGAGGACTTTCGTTGGTGAGACAAAGATACAAAACTTTCTTGGCGGAAAATATGTTCGTTATTAAACAAACGCTCAGTCAAGATTACTTGGCGAACTATTGGTATTTTTTGTTTCCCTTTTTTTTTCCTTATAATTCGACTTATATGATCTCGAGTGGCAATATTGAGCTCAGTACTGGTAAACGACTTATTCATTTTTCGGTCAGTACCTTTTTTTTTCGGAGAACAAATAATAACACGAAGTCAGAAGAGTTGATTGATAAAATATAACCGTAATCATAATGAATATCGGGCTTTTTATGGACTGAAACGTCGTTCAGGTCCTAAGGTGCTGACAGGAAGAATTAGCTTATCGATCAAGAGCTTCTGTAGTTGTTGATCATTTCCGTTATTCTCATGACCTTAATATGTGATTCAAGGGTGATATTGTAAGGAGAAATTAGATGCAAGTCACTGTAAGGGGTTAAAGGGTTAAGTTCAAATTTTTCAACCTTCAGGCTTCTGTCATCGAGTTGTAGTTTATTTCATTCAATCATATATGAACTCAAATGTAGAGCTTTAACCCTTTCACTCCCAAGATCTCATCAGTAATTCTCCTTACTGTCTGCCATACAACTCTTTTGATGTTAATTTAGAGAATTTGGTATCGGATCAACCAATATTTCCCTTGTTGATATTTTTCTTTATTCTCATCATTTGCTTGCTTGATATTGTATTGAAACTGTAAGGAGAAGTTCTGTCTTGGTTACTTATGGGAGTTAAAGATGTCCCATCGAGGAAACAAGAGCTCTTTCAAAAACCCCTTTAACCAGGTACTCTGGAACTTTGTATCTTAATTGTTTTATTATTTTTAATAAGATGCGTATTTTAAGATGAGAAGTGCAGTACACTGTTATTTGTTATCACCAAACTCAATGTAGAATAGTGTGTATGGATGTTTTAACATTCCCATATAATTCAGTTATATACTCGTTATTCATTTCTAAACTTTAGCCTTAATTATCAGTTTTTCTCAAAGATATGCAGATGATGTGGCATTCTTTTCTTATATTCCAAAGTGGAACTTGTGTCAAGTTTTAGACTAACAGTTCATTACATTAGTCATTGAGGCTATTATATATTATTGGAACTATAATCTATATATTTTTATCGTTATACTTTGTTGGAACTTTGGAGTGACAGATGACCATATGCTTTGATCATCCCGATGGAAGTAGTCCAAAATCTTGTCAGTGGCTATGGCTTTGGTTTCAAAGAAATGAACAGAAGTTATTATAACAATCAAGTGAGAAATTGTAAGTTCAATTCTGGTCCTTGAAAAGTGACAAATGTCATTTGGATGATCATACCACATGGCTGAATGTTCTCGTTGGTTAGATGCTTATTAGTGTGTTTTTTTAGTGTTGTCTTGTGGTACGGCTGGGAGACTTTTCAGTTATGAGACATTGTTTAATTTGTAATGAATTGATAACTTTTAAAATGTAGTAGAATAAAAACATAACAACATTTAAATTGATTTTTTTTAGTAAATAACTTGGTAAATGGTCAAGTTCGATAAATGTAAGAGGTACCCTCCTGGTTCCCCTTCGAGCCCCTCCCCTACCCTCTCCTCCTCCCCTTCTAAATTACTTCGACATAGTACATCTCACCCGCAAAATTGTATTCATCAGTTATGGAGAAGCTTTACAAGACACGCAGTGAAACCTGCCTTTGGCAGGTAAAACCGAAATTCTGGAAAGAGCCTTTGCCGAAGCAGACGAAAAAACTAACCAAAGGAAAGAGCTGCCTTCCGTATTCGCCTCCATCTTATCGTTTTATAAACAACAACTTCAGTAGTTTGTTGTCGTCTCAAGAAGGAGATTTTTGCCGGCCAAAAGAGTGCGCTGTGTTCAGAAGAAGACCAAGTTGGCATAGGAGACGCTTTGTGCTGTTGGAAGATAAGCTGTACTGTTATGAGAAGAGGGAAGAAGTGCTGGTGTTCTCCGAGATCTTAATGATGTCCAATGTCACGTCTTTGACTGTTCAGAACTCCATGTGTATTAAGATTTCCCAGGTTGATGGGAGTATTTGAATGTTGAGATTTTCGTCTGCAGAAGTCAGAAACGCTTGGCTCACGGCCTTACTGACAGCTAAGGCAGTTAATTTACTGAAGTACCAGTAATACAACAAGAGGCATCACTACTTCAGTAAATGATCTGAACATTCAAGCATGTAATTAGTCAAGTTTAATTCTTTACAGGTGTAAATATACTCTAAGACTTCTGATAAGGTTTGAAACAATATTGATATCATGACTATGACTAGGAATTTTTTAAAATCTCTCAGGGGAAAATTTCTGAGTCGCAAGTCGAGGTTAAAACAGTATTTATTTAGTCGTTGAAGGAAAAAAAATACATGTTCCCTGAAATTTTTGCTCTTTTTTTCGTACAGCCTTATCATTAAAGTGACCTTTGAGATAATTAATCGTAGAGCATGATTACTTTCAATACTCAATCTTTGAGAGGGAAATGGGGGCCTTTTACTGTCAGATCAATATATTTGTATAAAAGTATTTTTAATGCGACTTCAACTATAGGAAAAGTCCAGAGGAATTGGGATTATTCATGAAAAATTTAATCATCTTTCGACCATAAAACCCCTTTAATTGCAAAGACCGAAAAAAGCAAGCTTTAAAAATGTATCTGTAGGTCGCGAACCTGGGATGTCATTCCTTTAAATAGTTCATCTCGTTGAAAATGCGCAGTTCAAATATAAAATTTTGGCTGAGCAACACAAGATGAGTGGCATGTTTACATGGCGCCTCTTTACCTCTTCCGCCAGACTGACCGGAAGATGAGGTCAAATTAAATGAGTTTATTCAAACACACTCCGGCGACTAAAATTCTCTTATTAGAGTTGCTTCAGAACCACAAATATTAGAGGAATCTTCTGTTTATCTTACCCATTTCCTCCCTACATTTCTCAAACAGTGATTTTCTTTGCTGATTGACATGGATATGCTAACTCTGAGAATTTGGGAGTTGATCAGACAACATCCCTTTTCTTTATTCTCGTCACCAATCTGCTTGCCTTTGTAGCGATATCATAGGGGGGGGGGGGAGGGAATAATGAATTGGTCAGCAGTCCTGGTGAAGGGGCTAAAACTCTACAATGAAGATCATCAAAAATATGCTTAGCATTAAGTCTTAAGATCAGCCATCATCTGTTCATCAACCTGTGTGTGAAAGCTTGTCTCAGATCGTAGACTGGTGTAAAAAGTGGCTTTTGAAACTTAAAGCATCTAAATGCAAATGTATGAGAATCACAAGATCTAGATCTGTAACACCATGCTCGTACAACATCAATTCAATCCCACTGGAACAGGTTAAAACACACAAACATCTTGGAGTCATTATATCATCTGACTTATCTTGGAAACCGCATGTTCTCTCTGTTGCTGCTAAAGCAAATAAGATACTTGGCCTACTAAAGCGCACATTTGGAAAATGCTCTGAAGCAATAACAATTGGATATAAGTGTATGGTTCGGCCAATTGTTGAGTATGCATGTCCTGTTTGGAATCCACATCAACAATATCTGTCTGATAAGCTTGAAAGAGTGCAAAGGAATGCTTCCAGGTGGATCCTTGGTAGTTCTATCGACTATAGTGAACGTTTGGAGTATCTTGGCTGGCCAACACTCAACTCGCGTCGTGAATTTCTTAGTTTAGTGCAATTATTCAAATTCATTAATGGTTTTTCAAGAGTAGACTTATGTAATTACTTAACTTTCTCCAATAGTCGGACGAGATCTACCAACAATGTCAAAATCTGGACGCCTTATGCTCGAACAAATATCCTCAAGAACTCTTTTTGGTATAAATATATAAAAATCTGGAATGACTTGCCAAGTGACATAATTAGCTCTAGCTCTGCTAGTAAGTTTAAAAAAAAACTGAAAGAACACATTTTTAAATAATATCAATAATATTGCACCAATATCTATTTATCAATTAAGATTTTTTTCAAATAATTTTTACCTTTACATTTTAGTTCTATTTTTATTACTGGGATACCTGTGGTAGCCCAGTCATAAAATGCCTTTGTTTTTTTGTCGTTTTTTTTTTTTTTTTCCTCCGCCACAAAATGGAAAAATTGCGCAATAGTACCCAGAGGTCATTGGGCCCTCAACACCATGACAACTAACTGTGATCCAATGAGGTGTTCACATACTGATCACGCGTGTTATCCCTCGACACCATGACAACTAACTGTGATCGAATGAGGTGTTCACATGCCGATCACGCGTGTTATCTTGATGATGATTGACGTTGTCATGCACAGACAGGGCCGGGTCACATGACGAACACGAGATTTTGCTCATGAAACTCTTTAGTCAGTTGTTTTGCATTTCAACGTATTTGGATTGCGATCTCCTGGAGCATTATAGCGCAAACGCGCAAAATACTTACAGACGCATATACAAGTCGTATTAATCGCGGCTAATCCACACTGAAAGATGTTATTGAGCGGTAATTTTGGAACGGATTGAGTCGCGAACGCTTGAAAGCCATGATGGCCTTGAATGCCTTGTATGCTAAATATGCCAATGTCTTAGTTGAAAAACGTTCACTTGTTGTAAAAAGCAAAATCTGAAATCTGAAACCAAACTGCATATACTCTATGCAATCTATTGAACAACGCTACTACCGCGAGACTGAAGAACATAACTATATGGGATGCAAACTGCTTGTGAAGAAAGACGACATGTTGGATTCACTTGATGGCAAGGAACGTAGCTACGATAACAGTACGAATGGTATTAATTTCACGATCAGAAAGGTGAATCTTACGTTTGTTTTCATTGTAGTTGTATGGATATTCTTTTTTAATAAATACGTGATCCAAAACCCAGTGTTTTTTTGTGTATAATGTTGTTATGTTAAATATTGTTTACGCAATTGTCTTGTCACAAGTGGCCCAAGCTTACGTCTCGAGTAAAAGCCAACGATTAATTCATGAACGCGTCACGCGCTGTGTGACTCGGTGTTAAGTTACGAGAGAAACTGCACGTTATAAGGAATAGTATAGGGAACGAAGTATGGTCGATTTACAACGATACATATTTCGAAATATGAACATTTTTCTCATAAAATCAATAAAACTTACTCATACCCTGTGTATCCGTTGTATTTTCTGGCGATTTCTGCCGTTTTAAGCTTGCTTTACCATCACTGTTGTTCACATCATCTACTTTTATTACGTTGATAAAATCTGTACAGACATCACACCAACCAACTCGCGCGCAAAGTAAGAAGACTATATTGAAGGCTTGAAATAATATTGCGATCGATTTTCATCAAGAAATGGGCCAGGAATATTCCACAATAGTGCAAATAATCGTGAAGGCGGATTGCAGAAAAGCGATTGCGTGACGCTCGGTAAGCTGTAAGATGACATGTTATTATATACCAGACGTAAAAACTCTTCAGATTCATAGTCTGCATTTTGTACCCACTTTGCAGTCTGCAGTCTATATTTTGTATCCGGTCTGCAGTCTGCTGTCTGCATTTTTTACTAACAGGTATCCGTGGCACCAATACAGTTTATTTTTTGTTACATTTATTCGCAAAACACACATAATCTCCCACAAAATACCTGTGAGTGAGGTAATTCGACATTTTCGTTCTTTCCCACATTAATATTCTTCTCTCCTTTTGTAAGAATGTAGACATCACTCACAATGTTTCAAGTAATCCACCCACCCTACAAAAAAGGAACTCTTGCACGCATAGCATGCCTATGTTTTGAAATAGGTGTATGCCCTTGGCCAGACTTGAGCGCACTATTTCAGTATACTAGTCCGACACCCGTAGTATCACTACACTTGATTCCAAGGATCCAGTACCATCCAGGTATCCCAGTTACCCTGCTCACAGGGTCTAGTTGCATATTGCTTTTATTCTGGGGGCTGCCGTTAATGAGGATTTAGTTCCTCTCTGGCTTGACCCTTTTTGCCACTTTGCATTTCGATGTTATTTTTATTTTTTATCTGTTTGTATATATGTTTTAATTATTATCTCTGCTTTTTTATATTATTATTATTATTATTATTATTATTATTATCTTATTATTTAGGCAAATGAAGTTATTATAAATAAATAAATAAATAAATAGACAGAGAGAAAACCATTACAATCTGGCTACGTGACTTGAACAAGTCTAAACAGATTTTAGGTGGGAAAATCAATGACCATGTATTTTCAGACGCATTAAAATCGAACTTGTTCTCAAAAATTCATCCTTTAATAAGACATTGAAAACATGATAGCGTATGACAATTTTAGGTATATTGCATTGTAAGTGAACTGTAGTTTGTGTTAAGTCACAAAGGTGAAAGGTGAGTGGTTACCACGCACAAAAAACACTCTTACCACAATACCACAAGAAATAAGAAACCACAAAAGTCCAAAGATGAAAAGGCTCTGCTCTGGACATCACCTACGCTCGTCACTCGCAGCACGTTCAGTTGAAAGTCTCATTAAATTCAATGTTTCTTGGGTGAGACTAAAGTTGAACCACGACACAAACAACATTCATGACCGACACGCTTTACACACTTCTTTTAATTCGTTTGATTTTGTTTTTTAACATTTCTTACAGCTACTTCCATTTTCATGAACTGATTGAGCTAATAAAATTCTGACTAATATATGACGTACGATTCATTTACCTCTACAAAAATATACTTTTAATATGCCTAACTACTAAGCCTACTTTTTTAGTGGACGACCTTCTACAGGTAAATATATATTTAAAAAGTTGTGTGACCACAGGAAAGACAACAAATGAAAGCTAACTATGTCAGTATTTAACATCGGAAAACCACAAAAAATTTAATCTTGGCATATCTACAATTGATGTTTAGCAATAAGAATTGACTTAAACTTCGTATTAAAACATTTGAGAGAGAGAAGCTTTATGTCACCGCTTATATCATTCCACACTTTAGCATCCTGGAACCTTATAATGAAAATTCCATTTAACAAATAGAGAAACCTTGGTTGTGTTCTGTTCTGTTGTAAAGCGCACAGGAAACGGTTAGAGCACGAAAGAAGAGTAGGGAGAAACACGAAACGTATTCGAGTATTTCTCTCCACTTAGTTGCTTCTAAGTGCTTTACAAGAGAACAGAGCACAGTCAAGGCTTCTCTGTTTGTTTTATAATAACGCCATGATGAGCTAGCCGCGTAGGACCTCAGCACGATCGCGGTCGCTCTGACACCGTCATGATTAGTATGAACTTCCACTGTTATGCCAGTTTGACTATATTTTTTATCATTCCTGTTTTGTTCTGTTTTGTTTTTTAACACGGAACTATATATACTACACGAGTGTTAGCTGTGTTTGATTTTTAATACCGTTAGTAAGCTTGCAATCTGAGTGTGAAAACCTTCAAAACTCGAACTGTCCATTTCGTTTTCTCTTTGAGGATTTTGGTTTCTGCAAATAGAGTGATTTAGCAAGAGGATGAGAACGTCAATTCAGAACGGGAAAGCGCGTGGATAGTCTGGACACGACTCTATTTCGACTTCCGGAGTTAGGGTTGCTGTTCTCCCCAACAAGTTCAGGACGTAATTTCGCTGCGATTTGCGTAAATGATGCACTTATAAACGAGATAATTCTGTTTGGATTAATTTCAAAACTCATTTCCAGGATAACCAGGCCCGTTTCTTTGTTTCATTCCACGTATTTGTGAAAATTTACCGCTACAATTATTCTGGATTTCCGAAAGGAAACACGATCGTTAGTAAGCGATCCAAGAATTCGGGGTTCAGTTCGCTTTATTGAGCAAGGCTTTAAACGACGTAAGGGCTTTTCTTTGATACATTTCTTTAACCCTATATGAAAAATCTACGAATGGGATGCTGTTAATTTTATTGTGAATTAATTCATCAATAAATTAAACTTGCTTCATGTTGAAGTTTATTAAAATGAAATATCACAAGGCTTACCTACTGTATTATTCAGTGCTATTTTTTTGTCAATCTCGTGTTTACCATGATTAAAAAATATTCTGCGAATTGAAGTCAGAGATAAAAAATTTAAGATTAGCGTGGGTTTGCACTTTTTTATGTCTTGAATTTTTGATCAGCGCCGATGAAGAAAGTCATGCAGCTAGATTTATTATGGATGCTAGTTCTAAGGCCTCTTCTGTCAGATTATTTGATGATTTAAGTTGGTTACCTTTATATGAGGAGGCTAAAATTTCCATATATCTAATTGCATTTGAGAGACTACGAGGAGAAATGCCTGCGTATATTACTCGCCTTTTAACACGTATTAGTGATCTTCACTCTCGCAACACTAGATATGCAAACTACAACTTAGTTTGCCCAAAGTTTAAACGTAAATTAGATGGCGGTAAAACTTTCAGTGTTACCAAATGTCAACTATCAAACAGTTTACCTATAACTATACGAAAAATGACATCAGTAGTAAGCTTTACAAAGGCCTTAAAGCAATTTTTTTTCTCGGAAACCAAGAGTTTGAATCATTTTATAGTTGAATATGTTTTTATGTTTTAGTTTCCTGACTCTGTCATTTAATCCTTGAGATCTACTTTATTTCAGATTTTATCATACGATTTACAAACAATACTCACGAGCAAGTAGTTGAGACATAACCTATTAACTGTTAGTATTTTTATCGTCCAATTACAGGTCGGAGCCGCTCTTGTCCTAAGTCGCTGCATAAAGGTGTATGGTTCCTAGTTTCGAATGTACGATCAGCTTTTACGGAATATTCGGTCAAAATCTGTCGATTTCTATCATTTTCATCTCCATATTGAAAATAACGCTACCAAGATGCTACGCAATCAGAGTGGGCACAGAGTAAATCGAATCTAAGGTACTGTTTTCTGTTTTTTGAACGCTTACGAACTCCATCAGCGATCTTCGTCATGAAAAAGTTACATTAGTGGCGTTTTCTGAACGGTTTTGACGGCCACAGTGTAGCATAACAGGAGAAACTTATGTGAGATCGGAAATGGCATCAAGGTTTCTTCGGTCTTATTTTGTGAAATCGACGGCGATATTTCGTGTGTTTTTTTGGATTTCGTTTAAGATCGTGGGCCATGCTTGCTTGTAAACTTAACTGAAAACACTGTAACGTAACACACGCCTATATCTTATGCCCGTCCAGCCTCGATTCGGTGCACCACGCAATCCAAGATGGCGCTGCGTGATAAGGGTGTTTATTACATAGATACTGATGAAATACCAGGATTTTTCCTTTCACTAAAAAAATCATATCTTCATCGCGCGCAGTGAAGATACTATTTTTATTTTTCACGTGCGAGGATATTGATGTCGCCATGGTTACTAACATGATTAGCCAATTACAAGAGAGTTTCCCGTTCAGGCACGCGGCCGGTTCTTTTGAAATTATGTAGGAATTTCATCAGCATCTATAAAATAAACAGAACATTACATGGCCGCTTGGGGATACGAATTTTATCTCCTCGTGCTGAAAGTATCTCTAAAGAAGTGGTTGACTTTTGTAAGACAAAAGATAAATATCCTGTGTTTTCTTATAAGTATTACATTAGTCGGTAACTAATTATGTTACTCTTTACAAAGTGTCTTCAAGCGAAGTACATTCCTTTTAACATCTCAGGGTGAACTTGGACAGCTTTTGCCAAAATCTGCGGGCTTCTGTCCTCTCCATGACCACCGCTGCAAGACGAACCATTCTCAGGGCTGAATGGAAAGAATTGCAAAAATAGTTTCACTAATATCAGGTGTAACAGAAAGAATTAGAATTTAAACTCACCTTCCTCCAGCAAGCTAAGCTTGGAGTCCTTTACCCCTCGGCTCTCAAATATCCCTACCCCTTGGATTTCAAACCCCCTCTACCAAAAGGACCTCAATCATCCTTCAACAATCAAGCCCTTAATTTACCCGTCCCTTGGGCCTCATTCCCCCTCCTCCGCCTATCCCCTAAACCGTAGATAACTCCCCCTGTATCCCCTGCCCTACGATTTCAGATTTCGTGGGTTTCTCCAGGAATTAAGACTTTTTGCTCGCAAAGCTTCTACAGTCCTTATCCGGAAGTCAAAGAGTCAAATTCCACCAAGTTCAATTTCCCTGCCCGGGAATGTGATAATATTTTCTGATCTCACTTTTATGGTAAAAAAAAATTCCCAAATTTCCAATCATCAGTCATATTTATGCCTTGGCCAGTAAAGTTTATTAGGTTATGTGGAATTTCACCATCTTTCATGACTGGGGACACTCTTCGTCTACTGTGCACAATGTCTCACCTTTCCCGTTCTCTTTCTATCAAATGAAATCGCGCTCTGAATGCCACCAAATGCGCATAATACGCGGGGGCTGGTATGGATACTGCTCGTGTGCACCTGACGTAAGTATGACACAACTGATATGTGAGGGCCTGGATCTCGTCTGCTTTGAAATTATTGTCGTCCCACAGGACGTGATAATGCGAAGGTCGGCTGGTGCCCTGCAAGAGGAATGGGGGGTTCATTAGCGTCTTGTCTTTGTTCTAAACACAACCAAACAAGCCAGGGGGTGGTGATACTACGGATCGCTTCATGCTACGGAAAGCAGCATTAAGTTGGGCAGCTGTGTAACCCGGTGTTGTATCTAGACTTTTGCTTTTGATAAGAAAGGCCACGAAATACAAATGGCATGAATTGGGCGTGCTAAGGAGCTTAGAAATCCCCCCGCAAAAGGGAGGAGAGGTCAGAAAACTCTCGAAGAACGATTGGAATTTAAATTCTTCTTCTGATCCCTTTTTTAAATAATTCGGTCCTCCCAGACACCAATAAATCCTCTATTTCCGCGAGGAATCTAGGTACGTAGTAAATTCCCAAGATGTGATTGTTAATTCTCCCTACTAGCCGATTCAAACTCCATTGTAAATTTGCCAAGAGAATCTAGTGTTCCATCAAGTTCACATCAGGACCAACTGATACAAAGTGTAAGTATTCTCACCAACTGTTTGCTTTATGTTTAACAAAAAATCTGGGGAGAGTTTTTATGTTACTAAGCCCTGAGAATTAGAGAGTGACAAAGCCTTACCTGAATTCCAGCGTGACTGCAGAGGTAGAAGTCAAACTCAGTGGGGTGAGTTATACCAACATCAACTGTGGTTCCGGGGGGCACGTTTTGACTATTTCCACACTAAAACCAACCACAACAAACAAATATTAAATGTGTGAAAACCTAAATGAAGCGGAATCCGCCAAATTCAGCAATAGGAGTAAGGACACATTGATGATCCGTTTTTTCCCTTTCAACACTTTGACCCCAAAGAGTGACAAGCATCTAATTTCTCCTTACAATATCATCCCTGAAGAGAATAAGGGAATTGATCATTAGCTGAAGAAGCTCTTAATTTTTGGAAAAATTCCCCTTGTCATTACCTTAGGAAATGTAAAGAGAACAGAACGGAGAATATGAAGACTGGTATTAGGCTGAAAGGGATTAAGAAACACTTTCCTCCCTTTCTCTTGAGTTAAGAGAAATAAAAATCTGCGCAATCCCGCGCGCATAGCCACGCGAGTGGTTTGTTTACAGCACATTGATGAGTGAAGGCCTGCGGGCGGGGGAAACTGGGGCTAGTGCTCTAACTAAACCTCCAGGAAAACGTTGTGTTTTCCACTACTTTCCTCCCCAAAATTATATTTTTGTACCTAAGAAGATAAATACGCTCTCGAGACATTTTCGTCTAAAATTTACAGAAAGATATTGAAGAAGAAGTAAAACATGGCGAGCCAGTTTCATAAGCCATACCATGTCCTCTTTATCCTGACAGAAAAATCTGGTGTGATGTCTTTTCTGCACAACAATGAAAGTGATGCCCGGCTGGTAGCCAACTTCCAGCTTGATGCAAGCCTCACGGATGGCTTTTAATTCGTGACACAACACCTAGTGACAAATTTAGGGCCATAACAATTTTAGTTCTAAAAGTTCGCGAAGAACTTCGTACACTATTGAACACTGACTGGTCTTCCTGTATGTGTTATTGTATGCAATGTTTTTGGCAAAGACACAAGTTTCAAAGTATTACTGTCTTATTTAGAATAAAAAAGGAGCAGCAATACTCCTCAGTTTAAACAACGTAAAACGGAAAAATATTCGGCAGGAATAGGCAGCAAATAATATTCACCCATGAACCCCTGTAACTACCATCACTACCTCACCTGTCTAAACTGGCCTTCACTGACTCCATCACGGTAGAAAATGATCCTGACTGGCTTGTGTCTCGTCGAACGATAAAACTGAATCAATAGCTCGCGGACCATGGCCGCTAATTCGGCAATGATTTCCTGTAAAATAAATAATTGAGCGGAGTCTAAGATCACGTGAGAGTAGGAATAACAAAATGTTTTCTTCAAAAGCTCATGGAGTGCGACTTCGACTGCATTCTCGCGCGACTATCGTACCTGTCGATGTGTCTGAACTCGAACTGAAGCACAGTACCGGCTGGGATGAGCATCCATACTGCCGACAACCTACAAACACAAAAAATTATCTTTAGGTTTTCCATTTATAATCTATTTGTTTTCAAGTCAAGGTAAATTCATATCGCTGAGTGCATTTGTACAAATGGGGAAAGTTCTTGCAACAAATTCCACGGGCTTCACTGTGACAATATTGGAGAGAAAAAAGGACACGTAAAAATAACAAGAACAACAAAAACTACGAAACAAACAGAACAGGAGAGATACCGAATAAAACAACGCTCAACTTACAGCAGCAATTGATGGTCGTTTTTCATCCCCAGCTGCAGGGTGAGTTACATCAGCTCCAAGAAATATCACAGGTTCACGAAACACAGGAAGTCTGTAAACATGGATTCAAATTTTTAAGAACCAGTCGTAATTTATCACCCAAGGGAAAGCGAGGGTACGAGGATTTTGAGGGGGAACGGAGTGGGGGATCAGTCGTCATCAACAAAGTATAAACGAGGGACTATAGAAAATTGACATCCAACGAGCGAGGAAATATAAGAACATTACAGAGCCGTCTGAGGGATCTGTTAAATCTAATCGTGACACGACAAAAGAATAGGAAAATTCCAAGATAACTGGACGTAATTTGCCGAGCATATGCATACATGAACTAGTAAAGAACAGACGTTCTCTCAACAACCCAAACTTCTCCCATCCGTTCCAAGCCTGGCGTATCCCCATCCCTCCCCCCTTCCCTGCCCCTGTAAGTACCACTAAGTACATCAATCTTACCGAACATCTGGGGCCAAAATATTGTTTATTCCTCCGAGCTTGGCATTTATCTTTAGGCACAGATTTGACAGTGTTTGGGCCTGGAACTTGGTGACGTTCTTAGCTTGGACACACTGAGTAGCGATTCCCAGCATTGTATCACCGACTCGTTTGACTTCAGCTATAAGAGAAATGTGAACAATACAACATTGAGAATCTACAATCTATAAAGGATCAAAGTCAAAACATTCAATCAGTGAGTCAGTGAGTCAGTCAGTCTGTCAGTTAGTCAGACAGTCAGTAAGCCGGTCAGTCTGTCAGCCGGTCATTCAGACAGTATTGAAAGATACTCGCACTGTGAATTTGTCGCCTCTCCTTCCTTTTTTTCTGTAACTCACCATATACGGGCGTTTTCCCAGGCAACACAAGAATAATGAGCTGAAGATTGGCAAAGGTAGATTTCAAATGTTTAAACATGGGCTCAACCTGACAAGAAAAAACAAAACGGCAAATCTCTTCCATCTCTTGCACTTCACACATAATTCACGCAAGGCGAAAACTAGAATATAGTTTTGTAAAACGAAGAATGAGGGTCGTATTTATCTATACAAGTTTCTATGCAAATGTCTTTCCCAGTTGTTTTGCATGTAGGAGATAGGAAATTTTCATTCCTGGTAGTTTGCATTTGAAAATAGTTTCCTTTCCTAGAGGTCTCCTCGGTTTCGAAGACAGATGAAGACAATTGGAACACCTCGAGTGTGTTTTTACCTGAGAGTAATGAAATTTACTTTTGAAACGATACACAGAGAACTGCTCAATAAATGATTTTTTAACTTAACTACAGTAGTCAAACGTAAGTAAACCTATCACGATGTTAAGGAGAATTTTGAAGTTGAGCTACTCACATCCTCCGCTCTTTTAGCGTATTTACAGAAGCATGGTTCAGATTGATTGGCATCCCAGTCTCGCCACTAATCTTCATCAGCTGATGGGCGAAGCTCTTCAATACTCTGTCGTTGACTTCCCGTGGGTCGACAAAGCAAGCGATGGCCCAGACTTTTATCTCAATGCCGTGAAATAGCTGCTTCCCCCTCATATCCCATGCTCCTGGAAAGCAAAGAATGAAAATGAAAGTTAGGCGGTGCAAAAACAGCATAAAAATATATGGAGACGAAGATAGTTTTATAACCAGCGACTGGAGTAATTTTCT
>NC_142670.1:38274981-38314981 GCF_964200805.1 Pocillopora damicornis | reverse complement strand
ATTTTCCTTCAATAAAGTTAACATATTGAGCGAAGGTACCGAAGCACGTCTAATAATTACAAAAGAATCTATCGCTCGTTGCCTAGCAACGAGGTTTTGTTTGACCCCCAAACAATATGGCCGCTATAAACCGTGGAAGGATCTATTAAATTAGTAGTCACTACTAATTTAATTAGTGAGGGGACAGAAGTCAAGTTCGTCGAACGCATTCAAAATTATACAAGTTTAAATTTAAAGTCACGACATCGTACAAGGAATTTTAACCTAGAAAAATAAGTTCCATCAAAAAGGAAAGGAGAGGGATCAAAGAGCAGTTTCCCTAGACAATGCAAGAAGACAAAGGAAAGATGGTTGAAATCAAAATATATTTAGATCTTAAGATCACCAAGATGCATAGCAAAATAGTTGCAGGTTTCTACAGTTCACACTTACTGGTTTTCGTCCGATTGGCAAAGCTTTACCGCTGTAGGGTTTTTTTCTTCCATCGAAAACAGGCCTTTGTCCTCCAAAAACTTTGTGATATGTGTTTACCATCGCCTCGACAACATTTCGGTTCACGCGCCTTGGACACTTATCGGGAGATATACTAAGATCGTAATGATGTATGTCTCCTTTGGGAAGGCGAAGTTGAAAAAAATTTGTCCTGAGAGCGATCGTTTTTCCCACTGTTCCAAAGTCAAGTCTTTTTGGTGGAGCAAAATCTCCACCGATAAGATTAGCTGTAAACGTAAATGTAAGTAACAACAAGAAAAAAATTTAAAAATACACACAAAATATTGCTGCCGATTTCACAAAATAAAACCAAAGAAACCAGGGTTATTCGATGCCATTTCTGATCTCACATAAATTTCTCCAGAGGAATATCTTGAACCTTTGCTTCTGGCCTCCAGGCTCATCTGCTCAAAGCAAACCCCGCAAAAAGTTTTATTTAAAACTGTTGTTTATCTGTTTTATTTTCACCTCGCTTTCTGGTTGGTTGATCGGGACAATAGATTAAGGCGAGGTGTCGCTGTGGGGATGGAATAAGTACTGTACATTAATCTGCCGTGCCACTCATGGTAGAGAGAAAATTAACCTCATACCCAAGTCTTCGGCAGCCATGTCCAGTTTGGTCATCAAGATTATGGCTAAAGAGTAGCGAATTGCAGGTAGAAAACGCACGTTTTCAGCGAAATGCGCTTAGAGTTTGGTATTGAGGCATCTCCCAGGGTCCAATGATCTTAGATCGTAAACTATGACTGAGAAAAATGCCGATCGGGAGGATTTTAGGGGCGCAAACCAACTCCGCGTTAACAACGGTCGAAATCGGAGTGTGCAGCCTTCTCTTCGTCTTATATCAGGAATAACGTTAACGGTGATGGCAAAACGAGCTTGAAACAGCAGAGATCGCCAGAAACTACAACGGACACACAAGATGTTGGTAAGTTCTATTGATTTTACGTGTAGAATGTTCATATTTCGAAATATGTGTCGTTTTAAATCGACCTTATTTCGTTCTCGATACCATTCCTTATAACTTGTCTAAATTCTCAACGGCTTCTCTCATAACGTAACATCGAGTCAGACAACGCATGACGCTTTCACGAGTTAATCGTTTGCTTTTTCTCGAGACGTGAGCTTGGTCCGCCTGTGTCAAAACTTTTCTGAAAACTTCACCAAAGAAACTGCTTCATGACGACTATCAGAAGATCATACGTTCGAAACAAAAGACATGGCAATCTCGAGTCCAGGGTGAAGATTTTCGAGTGTCCTGTTGTGTCTCACAGAAAAATCTATGTTACAAATACATCCCAAGAACACTAGAATGCTTCCACATTAAGCCGGGGACTTAAGTCGTGAAGAATTTGTTAAGAATTCAACGATAACATGGATGGGAAAAGTCACATGCACAAATATAGATAGTCAATTGAAGAATTAAAACAACGAAGATCGTAATTAAACAAGCAAAAAATTTCAGACGCAGCTAGGAAAGAGGCCAAAGAGGGAAGAACGTATGAATGTAACGTTGGACTAAACTTGAATTTGTCCGAGACATCGGGAGAAGTCAACATAACATTGTCAAATACCGAACTTTGTGCTGTTCACTTTAAAAGGCAGAACAAGAAAAATATACAAATGTAATACCAAAATTCACACAGCGACCATCTATCAGAGAGGAAAGTTCGACGATTACAAATTCTACAGTTTTCTTTTATTTGACACAGAAACAAATTTGACTGGGAGAAACTGCAGAATACCCTGCCACTCATTTACATGTCATTGAATAAGAATAACATTTAGTTCATAAATGCTCATGATGTTCTCATCAACAGCAAACACTCCACCTTGGAAAACGGTGGAGGTCAGTATTCAAAGGCGAACCAAAGCTTGTTATACAAGCACCTCTTTCCAGAAAGCTTTGATGCTCATGATGCCCTGGGTGATGTTATAACCCTCTGAAGAATCTTTTTCTCTAATAAACTTGTCTTGTCTGTTGAATGGTTAGTAAACAAAAGTTTGTTAATGTCTGTTGAGGATGCTGTTGAGGATATAAACTATCTTGACAGTTTCTATCACTGACTCGTGTCCTTTTGTAGCAAACTTTACAATTGTAGTGGTTGGAAAGTCTTTGGATGCTTAGATACTGAACTTGGCAAAATTCTATTCCATTACGTATTGTTTTGTGACAAAGAAAATAGGGATATTTGGAGTGAGATTTATTTCTTTTTCTTCAGTAAAATTTCAAGATTTGCTGGGCCATGAAACATATTTGTGTCTTTGCTAGTGCCTGTTAATAAAAAATTCATAGGACCAAATTTGAGATGGAGGAAGAAAACACAAAAAAGCAAAAAGCAAGAAGACTATGTTGGTAACCCCTAATTTTTTGGCTTTTAATTGATCAGCAGGACAATTTTCACAAATAGTGAAATTTTTGGGAGATTTCACTGTAGAAAATTGAAAAAAATCAAAGGCAAAGCCAAATTATTGCTGGCGAACACCTCCCTTCATGGAGCCTTAGCTTAGTGATGAAAATCATTTTCTCTGTATTTACTACAGCAAACTATATTCCCAACCTTGCTCCTCACCTTTTGATGGCTTTTAATGAGCTAGAAAAGCAAAAATGTTAAAATGTTCAAAAAAACGATATACTGATGAGTGCGCTAACATTGAGCAAAAATTCTATGGAGCCTCCTTTAAGCCTACAGACTAGAAGGCCTCATGAAATGAACTCTTTCAATTTGTCCTGGCATTGTACAGCAGGATAAAGCTACCTGTTCCTGTAAGTTTCCCATCAAAAGCGTTTTGTAATGTGATTTAGTCACCCCTCATTGATGGGTTATCTTTTGCAAAGGAGATTGTATGAGAAGTGATAAAAGGCCAATGCTAAAAAGTTCAGCTTTAGAAACTTGTTACACTGGCCGATTCACATTATCAACTCAGTTGATAAAACCAGATTATCTTCATTTGAAAAAAAAAATTTGGACTGCAACACATGAGTAAACATTGTATAGGAGAAGTATAACTACATGACTTTATTAGAAATGCTTAATTGTTAATTAAGCAATTGGTAATTGGCAACTAAATCTATCTTCAAACAAGGGTGGCCATGGATAACAAAAAAATGGGAAAATATTCATGTTTATACCAGCATGTTTATGGTACGTCACTTGGTCATCAAATATATTTCAGCCAACACCAGACTGCTTTCAACATTTTAATCCTCAAATCTCCTGTTGGTGTTAAGGAATTGTTTTTCCTTTTTTTGTGTGACTCACAGGCTGAGCTTGATGTTAAACTCCCAGGTTAAGATGGAGGAAGAGACAGGGTTTTCAAGGTTAGCATTTGCTTTGATATACGTCACATACAAGACATAGTGTACAATAATTAAATAATGATAATAATTATAACACCTTGGTGATGGTCACATTTTGAATGCAATCACTCTTTTGCATTGAATAGATGATAAACAATCAGTTTAGAAATAAACTTTAGGTACAGGGTAGTCTGCAATTTTTAACTGTTACTCAAGATGTCATACTATCTGCAGATCTTTATATAATTGAGACAGTTTTTGTTGCATTTGCACTGAAAGGATCACTACTGAAAATGCACCATTTGTAATTGTAGATGTACTCATACTAATGGATAAAAATATTTTAATGCTTATTCTTATTTTACCCACAAGGTTAAAATTCAGTTTGCTGAGCACTTCAGTCTTTAGGAACTTAACAACTTTTTGAGTGGAAAACAAAATGGCAAAATACCTCAGAATGCAGTACAGGCATTGGACATTGTGGTGCGACAGATGTCATCAATATATTACACCCCTGTTGGAAGATCATTCTTTGCATTTGATGGTCAAGGAAGACTCCTGGGAGAGGGGTGTGAGGTGAAGTTTGGTTTTTATTCAAGTATTCACCATTCTGAGTGGAAGGTTATGCTGGTAAACATTGATGGTGAGTTGCTGCAGTTTGTAAAATCTCATATAATTTTTATGTTCTTACCATTGCTTTGAAAAAATTTGAGGAATATATGAAATGTTGTCTACTCAGTAATGTTCAAGTCTCACAAAATTCATTTTCAAGAGTTTACTGTAATTCTGGAAATGAGCTACTGTTTCCTTTTGAAATTGAGCTTCCCAGTGTTCCTGATCATGAGCCCATTAACCCTTTACACCCTATCATCAGTATGTATCTTCTCCACACTGTTTTCTAAACATTTCCTGCCGAGCTGACAAAGAGAATTTGTTTAACAGTCAAGAACTTTTTTAGTTGGTGATCATTTCCTTTATTCCTGTGACCTTAATGTTTGTCATTCGGGGGGGGGGGGTGATACTTCAAAGAGAGATTAGATGCTAGTCACTGTTAGTTGTCAAATGGTTAAAGAACTGTCCAATGTTTACATAATATTCTCAGTAAGTTTCTGTACCTTTAGTCTCTGCAAAAGGATTTTACAAGGAGCAAACTGTTGTTCCTGATTTCTTGTGTGAAATGTTAGATGTAAAACCCCATAATCTTGAAGACAGCAGATTTGAACCTGACAGACGGAAGCTTGAGAATTAGCCATACACGGTGAGTTGCTATGTTCTCTGTTCTCTAACCATTCTTATTATAAATATTTGTGTACAGGTCTGTTCATTGTAGTGGTTTGTGAATTGTGGAGGGTTTACACTAAGCTGAATAGTGGAAAGTCCAGGCCTGCAACTGATCATGGCTATTCTTCCCGAGAGAGACAAACAAATCTATCCAGAGATAAAACGTGTCGGGGACAACGTCATTGGAATTCCAACGCAGTGTGTTCAGTCAAAACACGTACACCGTACCAACCCCCAGGTTTGCGCCAACATCGCGTTGAAGATTAACTCCAAACTTGGTGGAATTAATCATGTTATAGATCCAGGTAAAAAGTCGCCTGTTTTCGAGAACCTGTTATTATCTTTGGCACCGACCTCACCCACCCCTCCCTGAATGAAAATGGAATTCCTTCCATTGCTGCGGTTGCAGCAAGTATGGACGTTAATGCCACTAAGTACTGTGCACGAGTGCGAGCACAGAACCACAGGAATGGTAAAGATGCGCAAGAAATAATTAATGACTAAGCAGAAATTGTGAAAGAGCTTTTAATTGAGTTTTACAGAGCCAGATCATCTTCTACCGGGACGGAGTCAGTGAGGGTCAGTTTGACCAAGTTCTTGCTCATGAGGTGCGGGCTGTGCAACAGGCCTGTATTATGCTTGAAAAAGATTATCGCCTGAGAATCACTTTTGTTGTGGTTCAGAAGCGCCATCATACGAGATTGTTTTGTGAAAACCAACGAGATGAAGTTAGCAAAGCAAGGAATGTTCCTCCTGGTACAACAGTGGACAGCGGTATCACACATCCGTATGAATTCGACTTTTTTTTGTGCAGTCATTATGGAATCCAGATACATCAGCTTTAACATGACATGTCGAGTTTTTACTCTGAGAATGGTGATTGGGAGCTTGATTATTCTTTGTCAATCAAACCCTTACCTTTCCTTGGTTACAATGTAGCTGTGCTATCTACAATTACCCACCAACTGCTCAAATAGCTAGGGCATTTTTTGTCTCTTTGTGTCTAGTCTTCTACCCATCTTTGAACGTGTGAAAGAGCACCATCCTCTCCACACATTTCATAAATATAAGTACAACTCTGACATGAATCACAAGAGGTTTGCTGAAATCGTGGACTAGTATAGGATGATTTGCATACGGGTTGTCAAATTCAAAAAGTCTCGAAGGCATTCAGGTTTCCAAATAATCACGTTCCCAAGTCTCTAACGGAAAAATCTTTATCCATATGGATAGCATTATTATTCCTCCTGTAACCTTATCGATAAAAAGAGGAAAATTGTATGCATATATTTCTTCTCCACGAACTAAAAATTTTAAAACATGGCTTTAGGACAGCGGTGTAAACTTTCTGGAACAACAACCTACACAGTAACCTAAGCAAGACAAAATCATAATTAAGTTGATTCAAGCTATTACTTGGTTTTTATTTTGAAATTAGTGAAACACCAATTTTGTGATCAGGTTGAGCTCGTATCGATTTAAGATTATTTGTTTTGTTTTAAGACGTTTAAAGGCATGCAGGAGACGTAGTTCCCTTTGTTTAAACAGTCATTTATTTCTTTTTTTTTCGATCAAGTTTACTCTGATTTTACCCCGGCTTATAGGGAACAAGCCGACCTACACACTATCACGTGTTATATGACGATAACTCATTCACAGCAGACGGCCTTCAGCAGCTCACATACCAGCTATGTCACGTGTACGCACGGTGCACACGCAGTGTTTCTATGCCAGCCCCCGCCTATTATGCCCACTTGGTGGCTTTCAGAGCCAGACACCACGTGACCGGAAATGGAAGGTTAGTGTTCACAGACTTGATGACCCTTGTATTTTTATTGAAATTTGTGTTCAAGTTATTACTTTGTCTCTTTGTCTTACTTTGGACTTTCAGTTGCTTAAAGAACGTTTGTAACTTTTTAGCACCGCTAGTCCTTACTAAACATGATTCATCTTCCGAGCCAGTTTACTTGTAAAGTTTTATTAAAAGTAGAATCTTCTTGTTTCAGTATCGACCTGGTGAAATCTGCAAAAGCCATCGAAGTCAACGTGAAGATGAAAGGAGCCATGTACTTTACTTAGCTGTTCAGCGGGAGTGTGATGTGCACATGCGCAATTTAACGTATTGGCAATGACGAACACAACGAAAGATGGAAACTGTTTTGTTGTGTTATAGTTGTTATAAATTAATACTGACTCCCAGTGATCAAAGTTTCACTTCTCCTTACGATTCATGTATGTTGTCTTACAAACAGTTTAGGAGATTAGACATGCTTATTAGCCGGAGTGTTTTCTGATATAACACCATATTATCCAGTCTCAATCAGAGGGAATTGTATGTCCGTCAGAGGAGAGAATTTCCGCTTGGATCTGGGAATTAAATGGTCCAACCAGAATTAGCAAACAAGACGATTATTGCCAGGAAGACGTTATTTAAATAACTGCTCGTGTTCTCCTTATTTTGTTAAAAATAAAAAGGGTTGGGCTGCTTAGAGGTATCACGCTTGATTTGATCAAAATTTTATTGAAAAAATGAAGTAAACTAGATTCAGTTCAATTGTTAATATTATCAAAACAGTTTGTATAAGAAAAATGTAAATGGAAGAGACACTGCCTCCTCATAAATGTTACACGTTGTGATAGAAAAGAATAAATGTATTAATATGGTTGTTTGACATGGTTTGATATTACTCTGGGCCCAGTTGTTCGAAGGCCGATTAGCGCTAACCCAGGGTTAAATTTTAATCTATGTTTCTTTATTCCTTTACTCAAAAGCCTTTTTGGGAAAATTTTCAGTGTACTTTTTAAAGCATCAAGTAGTCATACTCTAAACAAAAAGAATTCGATTGAATTTTCTTGTGAAGCTTCTAGATCTGAAATTGGATTTCACACTAACCCTGGGTTATCTTAACCCAGCTTTAAACAACCCGGCCCTGGTTTTTAAGATTTAATGAATGTAACGGAGAAGTTACAATTCATAGACCCAACGTTTCGACACACCTGTCTTCATCAGGGGTGATCTAACGTTACAACAAGAGGTCCTTTTATACGCTCTCTGATTAGCTGCCCTTTTTTCTGACGAGGTGTAAATAGGCGTCAGGAAGTAAGCCGCCATCATCACGATTTAAAGGAGCGTGGGCGGAGTTGATATGCCAGGCTTCTAAATAAAGGCGCTAGTGGTAATATCGATTAGTGGTGATAATTTTAGACTTATCCCACCCAATTGTATGGTTGATTAGGCATGTGTGCTCCGAATTTGAATTTTCTTTTTTGCTAAAAAAGACCGCTTTTTGATGCTCTTTCAAACGTGTACCAAACTGACGTTTGGTCTGTCCGATATACTCGTTATCACAGTCATTGCAGGGAATAGAATAAATAGCGTCGGTTTGTTGTTCTTTCGTGACAGGATCCTTAGGTTTGGCAAAAATATGCCCCAAAGTCTGAAAAGGTTTTTGAGCCACTTTAACGTTGTAGCCATTCAAAATTCTCTTGATGGGTTCCGTAACACCCTGAATGTAGGGAATAACAGCAAAACCAGTCGCTGGTTCCCTCTCATCAGGAGTGCTACTAGTTGTAACTGGTTTTCGGCAGTTACGGAGCGAGAAAAGTTTCCCATTTCTGCCCGCAGTTTGTGGCTTTCTTGATTTTTGTACCGTTCGTAGGTTAAGTTCTTTTGTTTTGCAGTTCTAACTAAAGTTAACTTAGTAAAGATTTGATGAGTTGCCAGTGGTATTGATATTTAAACATCTATCTTTTTCGTGAAGAGCTCAATGAGTAAAGGTCTGAAATTCCAAAGGCGTATTTCTATAGTAACAGCATTCGCCGCGTTCAATGTGTTATGATGTGAGCTGGAGACATGGGTCGAGTACGAAAATATAAAACCTGTTGGAAAACTTCCGAGAGAGATGATTTTCTGAGAAACTTACGGATGAGAACAGAATATACTGTTGTTGCGTCATAGTGCCTGGTTAAGACAATTCGAGAAACGTACGTCCTAAGCAATTGTCTTTCAGCAAACAGAGAAACAAGAAACGGGAGACACGGTTAACAAGATCCTTAAAATCAATGCCTTTTCCAATTTTCCTCATCCTGTTTGTACATTTACCTTACTTATCCTGTTTAGTCAAATTTCACCGACCCCATCCTTCAATCCAGTCCCTGATAAACCTTCTACTCTTAAGCTGAGCCATCTGAAGGACTTTGACCCTTAACAGGCCGCAACACGATTCCGACACGTTTTCCTTCTCTTGTCACATATTTGCACTATTTCTGCCCTACCTCGCTTGCTCTGGTGCGTTTTCACAACCCGGCTGATTCTTAGCAAAAAAAATTTGTTTGACACATCAATGCAAACGGGGAAGTTCAGCCACATTTCGACCTTACACAACTCCACAGCACGCTCGGCTTGGTTTTGAACCGCGGTAGGCTGTCACGGGAAGTTGCGGCACTGTATGGTGATTTGAAACGGCCTGCGTGCTTAGAATTCCCTTGGTCACTGAGTTTGGTACCGATCATATTTAGAAAGCTATGATCATCGTTTCAGCATCGATTTTCTCGGAAAATATTAGAGGGATGAAGCTCAAAATCAGTGGATCTGAAACAAAAAAAAAATCCAGCGCTGCTGAAGTTCGAAAAACTAAACTATAATTTTGAAGAGAGACGCACTAACCGCTTCATCCTGCTTAAACTTATGAGACAACCAGCTACTTTAATGCAAACAAGCTGGGTAAAGACAAAAGAGCCTCCATAAATATTAGGTTTCCCTAGAAGGGTTCGTAGTCATGGTAACGGTGACGTTTTCACTGATTCAAGCTTGGGTCAATGGAGGCGGATATGTCTGTGGACATCTTTGGAGTCGGTTTCCATTGAAGGATTCGTAGTCGTAAGGTGACTACGAAAATCCATAAATTGCCAAAGCAGGAACATATCTCACATAGGCTTTCCATTACTAAGGGTGATTAATTAGAATAAAGACCCACTATCATCATCATACACCGTTCATCCAAGTTACCCACAATGCGTGATCCCAGGACAGGCAGACGCGACTTGAGAGGATAATAATTTGAAATTCTGAAACTGATAGGGTGGTGACAACCGCTCAACTTTGCGTGACCAATTGAGACAACTCCTTCCGCTATCGTAAGTGAGTCAAAATAAAATAATAAATAAACCACTAGAGCCTTTTCAAGAATTGAAACTGTGCTACATCGCCATGTCTTATTACACATACAGGGGTCTGCTCTCTAAGATAGGCCGACAACTCAGTCAGCATGATCATCAACAGTTACTCGAGACGTGTGGATTAGAAGACGAGGCTGATAACATACCAGACGCCCGTTCCTTATTGAAAATACTAGAAGGAAAGAGTCACTTGGGAATTGACCGACTTGGAGTTTTGAAGGAAGTCTTGAATACTTTAGAAGAGTTCTCTCTGTTGGAAAAACTAATGGAGTTCGAGAAGGAAAGGAAAGGATGCAAAAACTTCCTTGCAAAGATAAGTGATGCACTCGATAGCGACGAACGCAATCATCTGGAACAACTCAAGGATATTTGCCGTAGAAGACAGACATCGTTGGAGCTTGATGAGAGCATTTCCAATATTCGAACATTGTTCGAAGAACTGGAGAAACATGAAAGTTTGGACTTTTGCGCACTTGACTTTCTAAAAGAGATTTTGACAGAAATAAAGAAGGAGGACTTGCTGAAAGAGATCGAGGAGTATGAGCAGCGACGAAATAAGAACCATACAGCAGAAATAAGAAAAGGTAAATAAAAATTTTGAGTTTGTGTATGAAAACGCTCAAGGCAGTTGAGTTTAGTAGGAGCATTAGAGAGATCACCGGAAGCGAATATTACACAGCACAATATTACGTACGTTTTCGCAACCGCGTATCATCGAACTAATGTAGGATCGAATTTTTCCTCGCGATCCTCGATGGAGATCGTGTCTGAGTGGTGTCTCTCGTGATAACTTTGTTCTTATGTTCTTTTCATTTTAAGCGAAATTTTACTCTTTGGGCAAAGTTGTGACCGATAAGGTGGCAGAAGGTAAGTAAAACTTTTCCTGTTATCATATGAAGTAGTTGTTCGCTTCCATTAAAATTTACAAGGTATCATGAAGTGATATATTAACTTTGTCAGAGACGACCAATTCAGGTGATCTTTGAGTGGAAAAGCCCTCTGAAGCTTTTACTGACATAATAACCGAGGCACTTCCAATGGATGTTGTAGGTATTTCGATATCGTTGCTGTGTAGCAGTACGTCTTTGCAGGTCATTTCCAATTATGAGGTGGTGCGACGGCATTAGCGCTAGACGCGTAGAAGCTTTTTGTAAAGCTTTGTCATCGTTGTAATTTTGCGGCAAAAAAATCAGTTACATTCAGTGTATTTCACTTTAGAAATATATCGAATACTCTGTGGTTAACGCAACAATGGAAACGCACCCGATTGCTCACAATTTCACAGAAATCGTTGACAGAGATCGTTGACAGAAATTGCCACCACGGTTTTGCCGCACTCTTTATCAGCGCCCGAATACTAAGAAAGCGATTAAATGACCATTATCCTTTGTAAAGACTGAATTCATTTCCGGTGAACGTGAAAATAAACGTGTCCGCGAGATGAAAAAATGTTTAAAATATCGCAACCTTTTTATGCTCGTAAACGTTCTTAAAAGCAAGAAGGCAAGCTTTCCTGTCACAAATATGATAATGACATTACAGTAATCGTGACACCGTAACGCTTATTAGAAGGCAAGCAAGGACTTGACCTATGGATGCACGAGAAACTTATCATCTTACTTTTCCGCTCTGTTTTGTTACAGGCAACGATTGCGTTACAATTTTGATTTTTGCACAGGATGTATGCTAATTTGAAGGTACTGAAATTTAACCCAACTAATTGCCACTGTAATTACGAGAAGAATTAATCAAATCTGTTTCACAAATTCCATAAATAAATCCTATCATAATAAAAATTATGTTACGTGTAATAACAATCCAATAAAATTAACTTACCGGACTTGAACGTCTTTTGCATCGCGAAGTTTGTCATTCTCCATTCAGTTTCCATGCTGAGAAATTCAACTTTTCCAAATTCTAAGAAGAAATTACATTGTTACGAATGTAGTTTTTGCTTCCATCTCGCATACGATGTCTCAACTCGGAATTCACTCATCTCGCGCCATAATGTAATTTTGGCGGGGAATAGACAAATAACTGCTGTTTGTCTCTGTGTTGTGTAAAAATTAATTCTCAACAGATTCACAGGCGGCCCAAGCCCACGTCTCGAGAAAAAGCCAACCGTGATGAGTTCATGAACGCGTCACGCGTTGTGTGACTCGGTGTTAAGTTACGGGAGGAACCGTAAAACCTGTCTTTTGACATGGATAACAGTGATGGTAAAGCAAGCTTAAAACGGCAGAAATCGCCAGAAACTACGACGGATACACGGGGCATGAGTAATTTTTATTGATTTTACGCGTAAAATATTTATATTTCGAAATATTTATCGTTGTAAATCGACCATATTCCGTTCCCCATACTATTCCTTATAACGTGTTCAAATTTTCAACGGTTCCTCCTGTAACTTAACACCGAGTCACACAACGCGTGACGCGTTCATGAATTCATTGTTGGCTTTTCCTAGAGACGTGAGCTTGGGCCGCTTGTGACAGATTAAGCCTTGTTTTGAAATACTTAGAACACATTCAACGGCCAAACCAGTAACTAATTTTGTGGCGAAGCGAGCCACCAACTACCACGTAGAATATTGATCAGCCAAACACCATGAAGTTTATTTCAACATAGTATTACAGGAGCCTATTACGGCACCTTTTGTCATGCAACAGGATATCCTTAGTAAATCGAACCCACCCTGCCTTCTTGAGTTTTTAATTTTAGACTACTGCAAATGAAAGCGTATTCCTTTGGCAAGTAGTTAGCTTTTTAAAAACTTCCAAGGAAATGAGAACTACTCTATAGAGAATTCGTTGTAATATAATTAAAGTTGTTGCCAATGTTGAGCTAGCAACTTTCTGTTGATTCGCATTTCGATCATCCTTGACAATGTCACCTACTTCTTAGCCTCTAAACCATACAACACTCAGTTGTCCTCTTTCGCAATGCTTTTCGTACCTTTCGTGTCTGCATGTAGTCGCTGGTACAATGCGTACTAGGCTCAGCGAAATGTCAACATTTTCAAGATATCTTAACAACCGTCTAAAGAATCCTTGTTACTGTTCATGTTATCATTATGAAACTTTGCTTCCGAGTTGCTGATCGTCTTCAAACAGCTTGAAGCTTACAACGTTTGAGTTAGTGACTCATTATACTGTAACTTATGTCATCCTCTTTCGAATATGTGGTCGATAAAATAGGTTGCATTAAGTTGACCGAAATGCCACCTTCTTCAACATGTCTTAACAAACGTCAAAGGATTCAGTTTAATTCTTTGTTTTATCATTACACGATGTTGCCTCTGGGTTGATGACCGCCTTGAAACAGCTCTAAGTGGGCAGGGTTTAAGTTGGTTAAAAATTATACATCGATAATATCATACTGTTCTAAATTGCCCTAAATTACCACATATTCGAAAGAGGATGATTAAGTATAAAGTGACATTAGTTATAATATAATGAGTCACTAACACTAACGCTATAAGCTTCAAGCTGTTTGAAGACGATCAGCAACTCGGAAGCAAAGTTTTATAATGATAACATGAACAGTAACAAGGATTCTTTAGACGGTTGTTAAGATATCTTGAAAATGTTGACATTTCGCTGAGAATAGTATGCATTGTACCAGCGACTACATGCAGACACGAAAGGTACGAAAAGCATTGCGAAAGAGGACAACTGAGTGTTGTATTGTTTAGACGCTAAGAAGTAGGTAACATTTTCGAAATGCGAATCAACAGAAAGTTGCCAGCTCAACATTGGCAACAACTTCAATTATATTACAACGAATTCTCCATAGAGTAGTTCTCATTTTCTTGGAAGTTTTTAAAAAGCTAACCACTTGCCAAAGGAATACGCTTTCATTTGCAGTAATCTAAAATTAAAAACTCAAGAAGGCAGGGTGGGTTCGATTTACTAAGGATATCCTGTTGCATGACAAAAGGTGCTGTAATAGGCTCCTGTAATACTATGTTGAAATAAACTTCATGGTGTTTGGCTGATCAATATTCTACGTGGTAGTTGGTGGCTCGCTTCGCCACAAAATTAGTTACTGGTTTGGCCAGTCAGCGAGCGGTTAAGGAAAACAATACAGCTATTGTCACAATAGGACTTCCGGTGAAATAAATCGCGTTCGATCGATAACTCCCCCAAGGTCGTACTCTAGTGCGTTGTCTTACGAGCCATGTTCTCTTTTGTCAAATCAATTTCATCAGATGGCTTGCCTGAACGTTGAATTCGTTCTAAGTATTTCAAAACAAGGCTTAATCTGTTGGGAATTAATTTTTACACAACACAGAGACAAACAGCAGTTATTTGTCTATTCCCCGCCAAAATTACATTATGGCGCGAAATAAGTGAATTCCGAGTTGAGACATCGTATGCGAGATGGAAGCAAAAACTACATTCGTAACAATGTAATTTCTTCTTAGAATTTGGAAAAGTTGAATTTCTCAGCATGGAAACTGAATGGAGAATGACAAACTTCGCGATGCAAAAGACGTTCAAGTCCGGTAAGTTAATTTTTATTGGATTGTAATTACACGTAACATAATTTTGATTATGATAGGATTTATTTATGGAATTTGTGAAACAGATTTGATTAATTCTCCTCGTAAATACAGTGGTAATTAGTTGGGTTAAATCTCAGTAGCATGGTTTGCTTCAACTTTGCATACATCCTGTGCAAAAATCAAAATTGTAACGCAATCGTTGCCTGTAACAAAACAGAGCGGAAAAGTAAGATGATACGTTTCTCGTGCATCCATAGGTCAAGTCCTTGCTTGCCTTCTAATAAGCGTTACGGTGTCACGATTACTGTAATGTCATTATCACATTCGTGACAGGAAAGCTTGTCAAACCTTCTTGCTTTTAAGAACGTTTACAAGCATAAAAAGGTTGCGATATTTTTAAATTTTTTCATCTCGCGGACACGATTATTTTCACGTTCACCGGAAATGAATTCAGTCTTTACAAAGGATAATGGTCATTTGATCGCTTTCTTAGTATTCGGGCGCTGATAAAGAGTGCGGCAAAACCGTGGTGGCAATTTCTGTCAACGATCTCTGTCAACGATTTCTGTGGAATTGTAAGCAATCGGGTGCGTTTCCATTGCTGTGCTATATTTCTAAGGTGAAGTAAACTGAATGTAACTTTTTTTTTTGCCGCAAAATTACAACGGTAACAAAGCTTTACAAAGAGCTTCTACGCGTCTAGCGGTAATGAAAATAATACAGCCTCGGAGAAGAATAATTCACTACAGATAACATCCAATTTATGGTGAAACATTACTGCTCTTAGAGCAGAAATGCCCCATCTATTGTGGTCTGTTTTCTTTGTTGTTGACAGAAATAAAACAGGCAAACCTTAATTTAGAAATGACGTGACCTATATTCTTCCATGTCATCGGTTTGTTGAGGAACTTAGTTGTTGACGAGTAAGTTTCATATTGCAAACCATATCTGATTGGTTGACACAGTAACTCATATCCTAAAGAACTAATTAAAAATGTATTTGAGATCTGATTGGTTCATTCAGGAACTAAGATACCTAAAATTTCAAGTACATATCAAAATGGTAAAGTACATATTTAAATGGGGAGGTGTTTTATATATTTTTAGACTCCTTTTCCAGCTTCAGCGTTTGCTAAGCTTGGCCTGAATGCAGCTGTGCTAATTTCATGTGTGATCTCAGGGTTGCATACAAATGTTTGGTCTTGAGGATAGATTAGTAGTGTAAATTGGTTGCTCAGTGAATTGTTTGCTTGTAATTCCCACTTTACTAAAAAGAGTGGCTATTAGGCCAAACTTCTTAACAAATAAATAAAGATATATTAAAGTTCACACGGCAACCAGGTGGACAATCAGACATAGTTTGATGCTACACTGGTTTGCAGATTTAATGAATGTTACCGAAGAAGTTACAATTCACAGAACCAACGTTTCGACACTCCTGTCTAGTGCCTTCATCAGGGGTGATGAAGGCACTAGACAGGAGTGTCGAAACGTTGGGTCTATGAATTGTAACTTCTTCGGTTACATTCATTAAATCTGCAAACCAGTGTAGCATCAAACTATGTCAAATAAAGAAAGAGTTAATTGCGGCATCTTCTGAGAATTGAATCCTTTTCAGGTAATTTATAATCTTTTTCTGAGCTACTATCTTGGTGGTAAGGGATGTTCGCCCTAACTCATTTCATGTCTTCTAAACTCTTTCAAAGGGCTGAAGAGTTTGTTCCAAATATCATTAATTTATATTTGAGGCAGTTAACATGAAAATCTCTCTCCAGTTAAGGATAAGGTTCTTGTAAAGACTATATTCACTCCATTATAGCACAGTTAATTTGCAAGGGATAAGATTTACACAAAGTAATGACCATACACATATTTCTTGTCTCCATCATCCGCATCATAAACATCAGTAACATCTTCTGACTAGTACAGAGGTGAGCAGCCTCCATCCTAACTGAAGAATATTTTTTTATTTGCGTTGTCTTCGTTCATTTCTTTCCATACCTTCAAATTCGACTCCTTCTATTCCTGAAACACTATCAAATTTCATGATGATGCTGATGTTGATGATGATGATTTTGAAGTGACCAAAAAAAATTATCAACGAAACGTTCGTTCTTTGATTGAAATTTGGTAAGAGATTTCTTTTGAAAATTACCCTTTATTCTTTTTTTAAATTTTGTTTTCACTAGTTCCTTTAAAGACGTGGATCGAAATTTCTAGAAAATTTCTGCCTTGGCACAGTATCTTGAGCTGCTTTGAGAGTGTTTCGCAGTGTTTTAGAAGCTTTGAAAAACAGGTTCTTCCCCCTGATACAGAACTCGCCGACATGGGTGGAGGGTGCGTCTGCTTCACAGTTCAGGCAAGCAATTTAAAGGGGCTTACCACTTTGTGGAAAATGTACCAGGACGGCACACTGAAGGCACGCCTGTACAACTTCTTGGTGACTGAAGTTAGGCATCTTGCTGAAGCTGAGGAGAATGTTGAACTAACAGTAACAATTGAGGAAGAAGAGTACAGGAGAGCTTTCGTTTATCTAAATAATGAAGCCAAAGGTAACTTAGTTAGTGTACCCTGCAGGTAGCGCATAGAAATTAGTTCAACAGGATCATTTTCGTGTAAGATATTTAATTATATCACAAATCAGTTTTCAATGTGTCTTCAAATAAGTGTTTCGAACCTTAACTTACCATGACCCGAACTCTATTCGTTGTAATGAACACTGGACGAAAAATGGATTTGCCTGGGTTGCAAATGTTGAGCAAATATGAAACAAATTTCACTTTTGCCTAAGTTTGCTAATTTTTGCTCAATGGTAAAGATCATCTTTGCATCATTTACTTTACACCCTTCGCAAATATGTGGCAAAATTTATATTTTTGCCGATGTTTTTCTGAGGTAGCAAAGAAGGTGCAAACTGTGGACAGCATACAAGTTTGCTTAGTTAAGCAAATGTGTTCAAACCGTTAACTTTGAATAAGTTTACAGTGGTTTGCAAATGCTGCCAAATCATCGTCTTTTTATAAAATATCAATAATGAAATTGTTTGCTAGGTTTGTCATGTGTGCAATGTATCAACACTGGACAAGTTTGCTTCGGTTTTTGTTTGTGTTCCAAACATAAGTATGCATGTAGGTTTGCACGCATTTGAAATATTTGCTCCGGGCTAGGTACGTGGTTAAAGCACAATTCTTATTCAAATTTACTCTGCATTGTCAATCTATTTAAGTATTCGATCTGTAGCCATGCTTCGGGGATTCTCTTCGATTATTGTACTAAGGCCTCCTTATGCTTGAAAAACCTTTCGCTGCTGATCTTGTCGGTCTTCGGTACCATTTTTCGAGTTGCTTTCACGTGAGACTTTCGACTCGTGTATTTAGATCTTTAACAAATCAGCTCTTTATGGCTGGTTACGTTTCTGAGCTTCTGGTGGTCTTTGCAAACTGAGCCGTAACTCAACAATAATTCAAACACAAACACCGAGTCTCATAAAGCAGCATAAAGACTTCACAAGTCTTTCTTACAGCTTCTTCGATTTGTTGGGCCTTGCTTGTTCAGTTTCATATCCTGTATAGAACGGCAATGGTTTTCTATCGAAGAACCTCAACCGGCGCTCGCATTTGAATCCATCGTTGGAGATCTGAATGCATCCTTCAAGCGTCCGTCGATGAAAACCGGCGTTCGATTGGTTAAGGATGAGGAAAAGGTTGATGATTTTAGTAGCTACGAAATGAACACAAGAAAGGCTTCGCTTCCACCGACCAGTGATATTAAGGTTCAAACGTTTTTCTCGTGCTCATTTTTGAATAGGCGGGATAAGAAAGGCATAGTGAATGTAAACAAGATCAGCGAGAGTGCCTGAGGATGCATATTTCTCTGCATGTTTCTCAAGCGGTCTTGAATTTATTACTTGCGACACAAAGATCCTAAGATAAGCTATTGTTCGAACTTTTCGTCTTGAAATCACTTCACTCGTTTACTGATCACGTGTGAATTTGAAGACATAGGCTATTTCCTTGGAAAAAAACCTGTGGTTTTCCTGAGTTCCATTTATTTATACGTTACCAACATCAAGACTTCCGAATCCAGTTGTAAATTTATTCATCTTCAACATAACAGGGCTAATGTGAACACCCAAGTATACCGAGAAAAATGAGAAAGAGGCCACCTACTATCAGTGAGATCAATCCAGCTGAGAGTGAAACATTGACTATGTCACCAAGCCAATTCAGGAGACGAAAACAGAAAACAATTCGGTCTGCAAGAGTTATTCACTGTGACTGTCATGTTTACACTTCTGAGAAAAAAGAAGACAAAACAAACAGAATCGGTGAGAGCTGGCCTTTGTACAACTTTAATTAGCTTGGCAGAAAATGGAAATGGAAGAGTATTTATATCCAACAGGCCATTTTACAGTTGTGTACTTAGTTGCCAAGTCTTTGATTTGGAGTAAGGCTGAAAGTAACCTTGTTGTAGTAGAGACCAGTGTCTAGCATAACAACAAGGCAATTTACCTTTGAAAAGCAGCCAGGTTTGTATCATAACAAGGTCACCCTTAGCCTCACTCCTGTTAAAAGGCTTGGTAACCAAGCACGCAACTGTAAAATGGACTATTCCATGAAATGCATGAATTCCGTTGTTCCAAGCTTTGTGAAAAGCAAGGTAACTAACTTTGTTTTCCAAGCAAACGAAGTTAGAAGCATGCAGGTACCATACATGTCATGAGTATTTGGCAAGAGAAAATACATCAGTGTAGGAAGTAGTTCTAATGTTCTGAACAAGCCATGTCGTAAGTAATGTCACGACAAACAATCACAATGGTTTGATGTACATTATTGTATTCTCCTACTCACCAGTAACACCGATCTCACAATCTATCAACTCAAATCACGTATCATATTTCTGTACTTCCGTCACGAACCTATCAACAAATTCAATGTAACGCTTCGGTCACGACACTCTCCCTCCCATTTGACTCTCTGTCTGAAAACACAACTGAAACTTATTTGAACATGAAATGTCACTTGTTAAGTCTAATCCTCGTTTAGCACGTCTTAAGCTATAGCAGCTATTCGCTGGCGTGCATCTACTGCGGCTCTTCCCGGCTGGAATTCTCTGGCGTCAGCTCTTAGCATCTCTCCTCTCTTTCGTTCAGAGTGGTCTCTCTATGTGTGTCATCCCAGCTCTGAACTGCGCTCCTCTTATAACTCCATCTCGACCTTGAATCAGGCGTTCCATTATACCAACTTCCATTTGCTTCTGTTTCGCTCCTCTCCCTTAATAAGGAACGTCTCCTTCTTTCAAGGTAGCTTCTTACGTTTGATGGTTGAGATTGCGACGCTCTCTTAGGGCCTTTAGGTACTCGGTTGTCCATCTTTTCCATAGGACGTCTTTACCTTTCCGTTGGTACTTCGCACGTTTTCTGGGGTCATAATCTTCAACGTTTGATGGTTCTTCTTCAGGAATTTGATTTAGCTATCCAAACAGCATAAGGTTGGGGGTCAAAATTGGCATTTGAATATAGTCTTCTACATAACCAAGAGGTCTGTCGTTTAGGATTATCTCTACATCCAAGATTACTTCTTCTAATTCATGCCAGCGCAGGTGACCGTTTCCGATTGCTTTGTTCAAACTCTGCTTCGTGACGCCAATCAATCTTTCAAACTGACCGCCCCACCTTGGAGCTCTACTGAGGTTAAAAAGCCACGGGATGTTTTGCTTGGCTAGCCAGTCGTTCATCTTCTCATCTTGTTGAACTTTCTTTAACTATTTGGATGCTAAAACTAAGGTTCTCCCATTATCGGAGAATATTTTTTCTAGCCGTCCTCGTCTCGCCGCAAAACGTTTCAGACTGCATAAATACTGTTCCGTTGTTTGATCTGGTTGTAGATCCAAATAGACGGCACGGGTTAAGCTGCATTCAAATGGTGGAATATATGCCTTCATCTCCCTTTTCTTCTTGCTGAAGTACTTGATAGGCCCATCAAAGTCGACTCCGATGAACTTGAAGGGCACTGATCCTTCTGTTCTTTCCTTGGGTAGGTTTCCAGTCGGTGGATTTGCTAGGGCGGTTACGTGAAAGCGTTTACACCCATGGCACTCACTTATCACTCTCTTTGTTAGTCTTCTGAGGCGAGGTATCCAATATTTCTCTCTTATCTTCGCCATCGTCAAACTGAGTACCCCATGGAGAGTCTGAAGGTGGGCGTGCATTACCAGCTTTTTGCTGAACAAAGCATCATCTGGAGGATAAATGGGGTAGTCTCCCTGGATACGCCCTCTGTATTCGTATAGTCCATCTGCATTCTTCTGGAGATTGAGACGTTAAACTTCCTGATCTTCCTGAAATCTGCTCGTACCCTGGCATTTGACTTGTGTCTCTTTTTCCCAGAACTTCATCTGCTTACTAGTTCTTGAGTGGTGATTGTTCCGGTGATTATTTACTGGCGTTGGCTCTGCAATTTCGAATAAAGCGCAACTCCCACGACCCGACTTGGATGGTTGTCCACAGGTCCCATTTCTGCATCAGCTCATCATGTCCGTCTTTGTTTCAATGGTGACTGTTAGTACTTACCTAATGATTGTGGCTCAGCTTGCGTCTTTGTGGTCGGACTTGGCTTCTTAGGACTTCTACTTTTCCAGTCAACACTCTTTCCCAGTTCTCCCACGCGATCTTTAGCTCTCTGGGAACACCTTAGTCCCAAGGTACTCGGGCGTCGCATGTTTCTCTGTACAGTATCCTTCCAGCTAAGGTGACGAGTGAAGCTAATCCCAAAGGGTCGTATATCTTAGCTATCTTCCTGTGGATTTCTCTCTAAGTTACTTTGACGATTGGGACGGGAAAGGCCAGTTCTATTGTGTCCACTGTTTCATTCCACGGTCTGCCTAGCAGTTTGGTCTCCCCCATCTTTACACCCATATAGTGCTTGGCGAAGCTTTGGCTTGTATTTAGCACAGTAGTTGGTTGTTTCCCTGGTGTTTCCTCCACGGGCGTGGCAAGGCTGTGACTTGCTTCCTGTTGAGTGGTTGAATGTTCTTCTGCCGCTTTCTCTGAAGATGGTGGCTCTTTTAGAGATAGCACATTTGAATGCCAGATGTACAACTGGAATATCCCTTCTCTGAAAGTAGCCTGGGCTGCTTGCTTCAAGTGTTGTGTCTCGACTACAGTTGTTGCTCGTGTGAATCTGAGTGTCTCCACTTGCATGGTTTCTAGGTCCTTCAACCAATGAAACCTCCTCCAGTCTCTCTGATACTTACTTGTAAGAACGCTTGTTTTAGATCGTACGCTAGAGCCACGGGATAGTCTGCCTCCCGCACTACGGCTTTGCGTGGAAGGTAGAACTCTTTTCCTTCTGGTTCCTTGAGCGCTCGTTACACTATTCCCTGCGTCAAGTGTAGATGTCTGGGTCAAGTGTGGATGTCCGGGTCAGAAACATCTTGGTTAGGTCTGGTTCGCTCCCAGAAGACATAAGGGTCCATCCAAAACGCGTAGGTTCAGCTATCGGTTTTCCAGGTTTCCCCATTTTCGGTGTGGTCTCCGTCTTGATTCTTGCGTATTCCCTTGTTCCGAGGATTCAGTGGACGGGGAGCTCTCTCTTCAATTCAACATCATCTATTTCCACTCCTCTCAGGTGGTCATACTTCGCCAAGATGTCTTTGTACCCAGGATTGGTTAGGGTTAGCAGCACACCACGTTCACCTTTGTTATCTCTGTGGGCAGGTGAAAATTTCCCGAGAGGTTTTCAATCACCGCGTCTAGATTTAGATTTTTTTGTCTGTTGTTTGAATGAGCTTTTCGATCTTTCTAAACTCTTTCCGCACTGACTGTTTAGCTATTCGATCGTTGATTTGTTTTTTGATTTGTTTGATCTCTTTTCTTGTCGATTTTATTCTCATGTTTAAGTTTCTACTCTAGTTTGGCTTTCCCTACCTTCACTTCATCGTCGAATTTCTTCTTTCTTTTTTTTTCGGCTCGCTCTTCTCCTTCCTTCGCTGCGCTTTCCATTTCGACCATTTCGGCACCCCTAAATTCTTTAATCGTTAGCTCGGCTTTCTCAAATTCGCCCTCTCTTTCTTCAATTTGCGCGCTCCTTTCCAAAATGCCCTCTTCATCTTCTTCAGCCTCAAACCTATTTTCTTGAACAGTTATCTTAAGGCCCATGAACTTCATCGACTTACTTTTTCAATGTGTTACGCAATCTGTCCGCGGACGTGATGTTCTTCTTATCAATCGCGTGACCGATTGCTCCTTTGTAATCTTAAGGATTTCCAGCTTCGCGTTACTTAACCCTTTAACTCCCAGATGTGAATAACTTCTCATAATAATATCCATACATTATCCAACAAACATGCAATGAGAATACTCAAACTTATCAGATAGAAGCTGTTATCTTGATTTAACGCCAAATTCTCGCAACGAATTTACAAGGAAATTTGTAGCTGCCAGAGGGGAGAATTAATAATTAGGTCTTGGGAGTTAAAGGGTTAAACCACATCTCCATAAGCTGACAGATCTGTCTATGGTTCTTCACAAACAAACATTCATGCTTCATTGCTTCAATGATGACGAGGAACTATTCTGGGTTGACATAGGGACAGATGAACAACCATTTTGGTAAAGATGATTGTGCTACTGGTAAGCTAGTTAAATAAACTAGTACAGTGTGGTGTACAAGATACAGATCTAAATGATTGAGTCAAAATAGAAAAAAAAATATCTCAAGCAACTTGATCCTTAAATACTTTTGTAAATTATATATTTTAAAAGGTAATGTTTACCTATATAAGGAGAGAAGGAAGAATAAAAATTGAATGCAACTCATTGTGTTTTAGTAGGACTTACATTAGTTTAATAATATAGAAATGTTGCTCTTATGAATTTTTCAGTTCACACTGTAAAGTATGTTTTTACTCATTTTCTTTATGATGAAGTAAACAGTGAGCACAATGTCACATTTCCATCACATTTGCGCACCAAGACCGTAGGTGCAAATCAGCATATTTACATTTTTTCCGCAAACGTGGTACAAATTTAGATCACTAAATTTGCTTCGTATTTGCACACTTGGCAAACCCGAGTAAATCCATTTGTTCGTGGAGGGGAAGGGCTAACTCTCGAAACTTCAGCTAAGAAACTCACGGTGGCCTGCAAATTGTCTATTTTTAGGTCATGTGAAGGTGCCAGGAAGAAAATGTGAACCCTCTGATTCAGTGATATCAACAACACCGAACGAGGATGAAACATTGCAAGTAAAAGTGAAAAGACTCGAGAATGATGTCCAACTTCTAAAGGAGAGAGTGGAGAATCAAGAGACACAAACGACCAGACTTCCACTTGAGTATTTGGAGACAAGGATGGGCACGGAAATAATTCCAGCAGAGGAAGGTAACTAAATTATGCAAACACTCAAGCTAAGCTAAATAAAATATTTACAGTCAAACCTTTATTCCACGAGGAATGACGGGGTTGCCGCTTAATACAGGTTAACCGTTTAATACATAGGTATGGGTATGATAAAAATCGAGGAAGAACGCCACTTTATGCCATAACAGACAAATTATTTTGAAAAAACGTACTCAAAAGTACTATTAACATTGATTTTGGGAGATTAACATGGACTGAATTTTACTTGAAAGATTATTCTTAATTAGTGGAGGATTTTCTGGGGGGAACACATGGTTTTCATGGGGGATCAGTCGTTACCAACAGGATATAAAAGGGGGAGGGGACTGTAGAAAATTATCTGCCATTTTACTGCCACCAAGGGAAGGGGGGTCATAAGAATACAACAGAGCTTTGGGGGGGGGTAGTCAGGTAAACTTTTTCGTGTCATAACCAAATTCCTCCAACGAAAGAAAATCTGAGATTCGTTAGAAATGTTTACAACTGAATTGAAACAGATCAGGCCTTTCGAGATTTCATTCCTTACATGCTCGCAAATATCTGTGCTTTACTGACTTTCCTTATAAAGGCTTTTCAGAGACAATGTATTTAGACATTCTAGCCTTGTAATATATCAAATTAGATATGTACATGTGCGCGGATAATTTGATGATTAAATTGATAAAAACAAGAGTAGACTATACCAAGAGATTGTTTGTATTCTCTTGATTATACCTCGACCGCTCGCGGAAAGCTTGCGAGGAGCGCCATAGTTTATTTCTTAAAGTTTTTCTATCTTCAACCTGCTCCCACTGCAAACTGTTAAACATCCTAAAAGCTTCTCAACACATAAATGCATTCCTACTTTAAAATGACATTTTTAGGCAAAAACATGTTGTTTCTTTATGTTTTTTTAGTTCAACATGCCAGTTACGAAAGGCTCGCAGACAAGCCACGGGGTATTGACGAACACAAATGGAATTTTACCAAAATGTACGTGGAAAGTCTACAGTTTGAGACGAAAAGTTTAATGTCTGAAGCATCTGACAGCGGTATGGGAACTGAAGGAGCGCCATCTGAATTTGACGTGGATATCGGTGGTCAGTATCGAAAAGTCAAAATTACCAAGCTTAGTGTCTTTGATAATAATAATAATAATAATAATAATAATAATAATAATAAAACTTTATTTAAACACAATAAGTATTTAAAGCCAGAGGTTTGTGGGGTCGTGTTACAATAATATAACGTAAAAAAATATTAATATATAATAACATTTATAAGTTTATTTAAAAATATGAAAAATATGTTCAACTCCTTTTAAATAATACAGCAATATATCTCGGACACTGCTAAGCAGTCACTCTGGATCCAACAAACACCACCAAACCAATAGTTTATTGATTTCTATTGATATTCATCGAATTCAAAACGACTGCCCAATAGTGATGGTTAAGTCAATCAATCCAATGCGATATTTAAATGTCATATCAAGATTGACTCAACCATGTCTCAAGAATACATGTACATTTCATTATATTTTGGTTTACATCGATCAGTCAAACGATCAAAATTGAAATATAAGAAATCACATGACTGAGTTAAAAGTTTACAGAAATGCTTTATACTCTTAGAATCTATGTAAAAAGCTATCATTCTGTTCTTGTTTAGTTTTTGATCTTGTTGTGATGACAGCAAAAAAAACCGTTATCATTCTTCGTGAAATGCTGGAAACCGTGTTTGAAATGTTCTGTATAGAAGGTGAAACTTATTCTTTGAATGCCGCAGAACCCTCGAACAAAAAAAGTTATCTTTCAAATCGGCACTCTCAGTCCCAGGTTATCAACGAACACTTTTCGTTCAACTTATCTATGCTAGTTACCATGTTCCCACCAAAAGCGTTGATCCATTTTCTGCATAGAAGCACACACAGGAGCCACAATTCCTTCATTCGCTCTGACGAAGGGCTAACGCTCGAAACGTCAGCTTTGAAACCCTTAACGATGGCCAATTTACGTTAAACGTATCAACTCAGTTGATAATACCAAATTACCTTGCTAAGTATTATTATTATTAATAGCAATTACCAAAGGTTAGGAAATGCGGGCGAGGACGATGCATTTTTGGCTATTTGGTTAATGAAAGATTTGGGGGCCCATAGGGAGAAAAAATTTGTTTTGCGGGGTTGAAAATTTAGTCCATGAGGACACCCCCCGTGCTCCAATCGCTTTTTCCTCTATTTTGACCCTAACAATAAAGTGATTTTAATAAACCTGTGAAACAGTTACCAACACTGGATCATTCCACGGGACACTAGTTCCCTTGTTTTGTTTTGCTTAGTTTTAGTGATATGCTGTAATTGTTGTTGTTTCATGGTGTAAAGAAAATCACTGTAGGTTATAAAATACGCGTATTGATCGAGTCAAAATGATTGATGTAACGCAACAATTATTTATTTATTACTGAAACGAAACGACCAATATGAAGAAATTTCAGATTATTCCACAATATAATGTATAAACGCTCCCGTTCCGAGGACTGAAGGACGAAAAACGCTCTCGCTCCACGCTTCTATGAGATCCAAGACAACTATCTCAGACTAAACGCTTGTCAGGTCAAGGACGAACAATACCGACGCTCCACGCTTGAAGTAAAGGACGAACAAATACGACTCTCGCTCGACGCTTGAGGTCAAGGACTAACAGACGAACAACACTCTCACTACTCGCTTGAGGCGGAATGCGGCCGAGAAATGGCATCCAACGCGACATGAACGGAAACGTCGAATCCAGATATTGACACGCTTGATTTGGATTGGTCGGCGCTGCTTCTATGCGTTAGCTTCACGTGTTCCAAGGTCCAGATTATGCGTGATGCGCATGAGAAAATAGCGTACTTTGCATTCCATACATTCTTAGTGGTAGACTCACTATTTGAGCAAAAATCGAGTCAGGGCCAAACTACACAACTGCCGGGCATGCGTTTGTAAAAGCAACGTTGAGATTAGGATTGTGTGCTCCTCTTGCCGCCCGCAATTATTATTATTATTATCATTATTACTAATATTATTATTATTATTATTATTATTATTATGCTGAAAAGAGCCGCTCAATTTGCGAAGTAAGCAAGCTGCGAGATACGATACAAATGCAATCTTTGACTGTCTATTTTTACATATTGAGTATAAACGTTCTTATTATTACAAAGTACGGAAAGGTATGTCTCTTCTACTGTGAATTTTTTTTTCATTTATCTTTTTTTTGTTCAGATAAACGTGACACTCAAACGGTAGCAGGCGACGATTGGAACTCACTGTCATCAGCTGTGCAGACTGGCAACTTTGCCATCATCGAGAATATGTTGTCACTTGGCCTGGATATCAACACAAAAAATAATGATGGTAATACGGCTTTGATTTTAGCTGTTTCTAGTGGCAAAATAGATGCCGTAAATTACCTCTTAGAGAAAGGAGCTGATCCCTTTATTGTAGGCCACTCTGGCATTACTCCACTGCACGCAGCCTCAAAGGATGATAATGTCAACATCATCAAGACACTAATGTCACGTGGCCTAGAGATTGATATAAAAGATAATAGAGGAGCTACACCATTGATGTTGGCTGCAGCTTGTGGCAAGATTGAAGCTGTAAATTATCTTTTAGACAATGGAGCCGATCCCTCTATTACAAACCAGTCAGGAAGAAATTTACTGCATGCCGCTTCAGAGGGTGGTAATGTCGCAATCATCGAGACACTAATGTCACGTGGCCTAGAGATTGATATAAAAGATAATAGAGGAGCTACACCATTGATGTTGGCTGCAGTTTGTGGCAAGATTGAAGCTGTAAATTATCTTTTAGACAATGGAGCCGATCCCTCTATTACATACCAGTCAGGAAGAAATTCACTGCACGCCGCTTCAGTGGGTGGTAATGTCGCAATCATCGAGACACTAATGTCACGTGGCCTAGAGATTGATATAAAAGATAATAGAGGAGATACACCATTGATGTTGGCTGCAGTTTGTGGCAAGATTGAAGCTGTAAATTATCTTTTAGACAAGGGAGCCGATCCCTGTATTAGAGACCAGTTAGGAAGAAATTCACTGCACATCGTTTCAGGGAGTGGTAATGTCACAATCATCGAGACACTAATGTCACGTGATCTAGATATCGATATAAAAGATAATAGAGGAGCTACACCATTGATGTTGGCTGTAGCTTTTGGCAAGATTGAAGCTGTAAATCATTTTTTAGACAATGGAGCCGATCCCTTTATTACAAACCGGTCAGGAAGAAATTCATTGCACGCCGCTTCAGAGGGTGGTAATGTCGCCATCATCGAGACGCTAATGTCACATGGTCTAGATGTCGATTTAAAAGATAATGACGGCAGAACCCTATTGATGTTAGCTGCAGCGTCTGGCAAGATTGAAGCTGTAAATTATCTTTTAGACAAAGGAGCCGATCCCTGTATTAGAGACCAGTTAGGAAGAAATTCATTGCACGTCGCTTCACAGGGTGGTAATGTCACCATCATCGAGACACTAATGTCACGTGGTCTAGATGTCGATTCAAAAGATAGTGGAGGGAGTACACCATTGATGTTGGCTGCAGCTTTTGGCAAGATTGAAGCTGTAAATTATCTTTTAGACAAAGGAGCCGATCCCTGTATTAAAAACCAGTTTGGAAGAAATTCACTGCACGCCGCTTCAAAGGGTGGTAATGTCGCCATCATCGAGACACTGATGTCACGTGGTCTAGATGTCAATTCAAAAGATAATAACGGCAGAACCCCATTGATGTTGGCTGCAGCTTATGGCAAGATTGAAGCTGTAAATTATCTTTTAGACAAAGGAGCCGATCCCTCTATTAGAGACCAGTCTGGAAAAAATTTACTGCACGCCGCTTCAACGGGCGGTAATGTCGCCATCATCACAAAAATGCTGTCACTTGGTTTGGATGTTAATTCAAAAGATATTAGAGGTCACACACCGTTAAATATCGCAAAAATATTTGGTAAAACTGAGGCCGTAACCTTCCTACTTAGCAAGGGAGGACATTAGTTTTTATTTCTTACTGCTCCTTTTAAAGGCTTTAAACGACTACCGCTTGTCACTGCACGAGTGTTATCGGGATGCATGCTTACGAACTATGAATTTTGAAGTAACTGTCACTTTTACTCACATAATATTGACTGCAGTCACCAAAAAGCTGAGTCGTTACAGAAATTCAAAGCCTTACCCATATTACTCGTTTTACAACATTCTTTGGGAGAGATTTTTGTCGATTAGGCAAAAATACAATGCTTTTTTGGCGGAAAGTATGTTCGTCATTGAAAAAGCGCTAAGTCAAGATTGTTTGGCAAACTATTAGTGTTTTTTGTTTTCCTTTTTTCTTCGCCTTTAATTCGACTTGTATGATCTCGAGTGGCAATATTGAGCACAGTAATGGTAAACTACTTAGTTATTATACGGTCAGAAACGTGTTTTTTTTTTTTTTTTGGAGAACAAATAATAACGCGAAGAGAAGAGTTGATTGATAAAATATAACCGTGATTAACAAATAGAGAAGCCTTGACTGTGCTCTGTTCTGTTGTAAAGCACGCAGGAAGCGGCTAAAGCAAGAAAGAAGTGTAGGGGGAAACACGAGACGTAGTCGAGTGTTTCTTCCCACTTCTTGAGTGCTCTAGCCGCTTCCTAAGTGCTTTACAACAAAATAGAGCACAGTCAAGGCTTCTCTATTTGTTTTATAATAAAGAATCCGTTAAATTCCCCAGGAATTTCTTTCAATTTTCAAAACAAATCTTATTTCCAAAGCGAACAACAGTGTCGTCAGTATGCTCTATACTCTCATAAAGCACGCTACAATAAGCCAATCAGAATCCCTGTTAGAATGGTTCAAATAATCTGATTGGCTGTACAAGACTAAAGCTGTCAAAAATGTCAAACCGTCAACGTTCATATTCTGCAATAGTTTACAAATAGAAAATACAAATTACAAACTAGCTCGGCATGTCGAATTTAACACTTTTGCCTGAAGTTTTTTAGTTTCTAATACAGGATCTGAAAGTGAAATGTTCAGTGAAATTCGGCCCAATCGTGGCTCACAAAAATACGCAAGTTATTTCATATGACAAGTAGAAAACAAACTGTTCAAGGCGAGTGTATTATGAATGAACAACAGCCGAATTCACTAAGAAATGAAGATCGCTCGGAATGACAGCGCCGTAAAACTCGGTTGCAGTGACTGATCTGGCCTTCCACTCAACGCATCGGAAAGGTAATCAGGGCAAGCTCTTATTTTTTCACTCGAAGGGCAGTCGATTCAGTTCCTGAGGCTTGCTCCACTGCGATGACCGATGATCGCCATGATTAGCGAGCTACGATAGACCTTAAGTCGCTCTGACACCGTCATGATTAGTATGAATTTTAACAGTTATGCCAGGCTATATTTTTCATCATTCCTGTTTTTTTCTGTTTGAAATCGAAACTTTATATATTATACAAGTGTTAGCTGTGTTTGATTTTTATTACCGTACGTAAACTCGCAATCTAACTGAGCGTGAAAACCGTTAAAAAAACTCGGACTGTCTATCTTGTTTTATCTTTGAGGATTTTTGTCTCTGCTCACGTTACAGTAACGTAAATTACTGCGCCTGGAATTTTTGCAAACCTTTGCTCGCTTGTTCCGAAATTTCACTTTCAATTAACGAAAGAAAAGCTAGAAAGAAGCCCCTTCTTCTCGTGGAACTTATTCTTGGTCCCAAAATGTGCAAGGAAGTTTTGTGGAATGATCAAATGATCCTCTCGCTTTAAGACAATTGTTTTATTTTTGATTTGTCAAAAAACCGTCTTTTTATAGTTTTACAACACAGCGAGAGGTAATGAAAGGATGATGAGAACATGGATTCCTCTTCGAAATCGTTCGCTGGTGATTTTATATAGTAAAGGTATAAACTTTAAAATTTCGATAGCGCTTTTGAATTCTAAATGCTGCTAAGTTAAGACCGGAAATTCCGTGATCTCGTTTGATAAGATCTATGACAAAAGGAAGATAGTTAAAGTTAGTAATTTCATACTGTATACACAAAGGGAAATTTGAAGCAACTGATGGTGCACAAGCTGACTCAAAAGGCGCACGCATGACTCAACAGTGGAGGATCGTAAACGCGATATTTTCAATACAAATTAAAGTCCAGTGTTTACGTGGCAGTTTTGCTTTCGCATGACAAAAAAAAAATGAAGAAACGCCGCGGCCCAGCGCTAAAATTTTGACATGCAAAAACTCAGTCGAAAAACCAATTAAAATTGTTTGTACGATCGATTTAAAGCTCCATTAGCTAGCAGTGTTTCCTATTACAACCACCTCCCAACCCTCTCTGCGTAGTAATAGTCCGTCTCACACCCCTCCCTAAGTAATAACACTCCACCTCCCACCCCTCTCTTGGTACTGATAGACTTCATCCTACCCCTCCCTCAGTACTAATGGTGTGCTCCCCCTTCAAAATGGTCCAAAAAATAGTCCAAAAAATGGTCCAAAAAATGGTCCAAAAAATAGTCCAGTCCATATTTTATCCTATGCCGTCAACTTCAAAGATCGGTCAACAATATGAAACACTGACAACACGTAACCCGTGTAACGTGATAGTAGAAAGAAGTAGAGAGTGTTTAAACGGTTTTTAAGTACGTGCTTAAGGGGTTTCCGCTAATTCTCTGCGAGACAAATCAAAGCAGGTTGGGTCGTTTATGAATTTAACTTCGGTGCGTCTTTCTGTTCATTTGAGTGGACGTCGCTTGAATCTTAAAAAGGTAAATTACCTCGACATAGTACACCTCATCCGCAAAATTTTATTTATCAGTTATGGAGAAGCTTTACAAGGCACGCAGTGAAACCTACCTTTGGCGGGTAAAACCGAAATTCTGGAAAGAGCCTTTGCCGAAGCAGAAGAAAAAACTAACCAAAGGAAAGAGCTTCCTTCCGCATTCGCCTCCATCTTATCGTTTTATAAACAACAACTTCAGTAGTTTGGTATCGTCTGAAGAAGGAGATTTTTGCCAGCTAAAAGAGTGCGCTGTGTTCAGAAGAAGACCAAGTTGGCATAGGAGACGCTTTGTGCTGTTGGAAGATAAGCTATACTGTTATGAGAGGAGGGAAGAAGTGCTGGTCTTCTTCGAGATCACAATGATGTCCAATGTCACGTCTTTGACTGTTCAGAACTCTATATGTATTAAGATTTCCCAGGTTGATGGGAGTATTAGAATGTTGAGATTCTCGTCTACAGAAGTCAGAAACGCTTGGCTCACGGCCTTATTGACAGCTAAGGCAGTCAATTTACTGAAGTACCAGTAATAATTTTAGAGGCATCACCACTTCAGTAAATAATCTGAACATTCAAGCATGTAATTATTCGAGTTTAATTCTCTCCAGGTGTAAATATACTTTTGGACTACTGATAAGGTTTGAAACAATATTGTAATCATGATAATGACAATACATTTTTTAAAATCTCCAAGAGAAAAATATAAAACATTTCAAGGTTAAAGTTAAGTCAAGGTTAAAACAGTATTTATTTAGTCGTTCAAGGAACACAAATATAAATTCCCATGAAATTGTTGCGCTTTTATTTTGTAAAGCCTTTTTATTAAAGTGACCTTTGAGATAATTAATCGTAATCGTTTTAAGAGGGAAACAAGCACCTTTTATTGTCAGATCAATAAATTTGTATATAAATATTTAACTTTAGGAAAAGTCCAGAAGAGCTGGGATTATTCATGAAAAAGTTAATCTTTTTTCGACCATAAAATCCCTTTGATTTCAATGACTCAAAAGGGTAAGCTTTAAAAATGTATCTGTAGGTCGCAAAACTAGGATGTCATTCCTTTAAATAGTTCATCTCGTTGAAAATGCGCAGTTCAAATATAAACATTTGACTGAGCAACACGAGATGGGTGGCATGTTTACAGAGCACCTCTTTAGCTCGTCCGCCACACTGACCGGAAGATAAGGTCAAAGTAAATAAGTTTATTTGAACATACTCTTCGGCTACTGAAAATGTCTTTTATCAGAGCTGCTTCAGAACCGCAAATATTAGAGGAATCTTCTGTTTATCTTACCCATTTCCTCCCTACATTTCTCAAACAGTGATTTTCTTTGCTGATTTACATAGGTATGTTAACTCTGAGAATTGGGGAGTTGATCAGACAACATCCCTTTTCTTCATTCTCGTCATAGTGCGGGAGGGAATAATGAATTGGTCAGCAGTCCTGGTGAAGGGGTTAAAACTCTACAATGAAGATTATCAAAAATATGCTTAGCATTTAGTAATGACAGAGAGAAAACCATTCCATTCTGGCAACGTGACTTGAACAAATCTGAATAGATTTTAGGTTGAAAAATCAATGGACATGTTTTCAGACGCATTAAAATCGAACTTGTTCTCAAAATTTAATCCTTTAAGAAGACATTGAAAACATGATTTTGGCGAATTACAGTTTAAGGCGTATTGCATCGTACGTGAACTGTAATTTGTGTTACGTCACAAAGGTGAAAAGGTGAGTGGTTACTAGGCAAAAAAGACTTTTCAATCACTATGCCGCTAAAAGAAACCCACAAAAAGTCCAAAGATGAAAAAGTTCTGCTCTGGACATCACCTACGCTCGTCACTCGCAGCACGTTCAGTTGAAAGTCTCATTAAATTCAATGTTTTTTCGATGAGACTGAAGTTGAACCACGACACAAATAACATTCATGACCGACATGCTTTGCACACTTCTTTTAATTCGTTTCATTCTGTTTTTTGTACATTACTTACAGCTACGTTCATTTTTCATGAGCTGATTGAGCTAATAAAATTCTGATTAATATAAGACGTACTATTCATTTACCTCTACAAAAATATATTTTTGATATGCCTAATTATTAAGTTACGTTTTAGTTGAGTCTAGAGGTGAGAATATTTTTAAAAAGTTGTGCGACCACTAATACTATCCAATTTCTTCATCTCTTAATTCTATTTCTCATCCGCCATGAATAATCATCAAGTTTTCTTTTCACAAAAGAGATTAAAATTTAAGTAACTCTTATAAAAGAAAAAAAACCAATAGTAAGGTTAATCCATTCCATTGTAATCTCCTAGAGAATTAGTGGCATATACAGTCTTTTAAAAGAAAAAAGATAAATATCCTGTGTTTCCCTAGGAAGTATTACATAAGGTTCAAGAAAATATAAGTCTCAAATATAGAGGCAATTTTCAGTTCTCTGAAAATTAGCAAATGCTGAAAAATTCAGGATAAGACCGTGGCAAAATTCTATGGAGTGTGAACTAAAATAAATAGCAATATGTCGGTAACTAATTAAGTTACTCTTCACAAAGTGTCTTCAGGCGAAGTACATCCCTTTTAACATCTCAGGATGAACTTGGACAGCTTTGGCCAAAATCTGCGGACTTCTGTCTTGTCCATGACCACCACTGCAAGACGAACCATTAAATATCCCTACCCCTTAGATTTCAAATCTCCCTAAACAAAAAGGACCTCTATCATCCTTCCACAATCACGCCCTTAATTCAACAGTCCCGGAGGCCTCATTCCTCCCCCCTTCCCCCTCCGCCTATCTCTAAAGGCTAAACTTCAAACCAATCTTCGAATCTGGCTTCTTTGGTTGCTTTTGGAGTAAAGACAAGACGCTAATGAACCCGCCTATTCCTCTTGCAGGGCACCAGCCGTCCTTCGCATTATCACGTGCTGTGGGACGACATTAATTTCAAAGAAGACGAGATCCAGGCCCTTACGTATCAGTTGTGTCATACTAGTACTTACGTCAGGTGCACACGAGTAGTATCCATACCATCCCCCACCTATTATGCGCATTTGGTGGCATTCAGAATGCGATTTCATTTGATAGAAAAAGAACGAGAAAGTTGAGATATTGTGCACGGTAGACGAAGAGTGTCCCCACTCATGAAGGATGGTGAAATTCCACATAATCTAATGAAATTTATTGGCCAAGGCAGAAACGTGACTGATAATTGAAAATTTGTGATTTTTTTTCCTTAACTGTTAAAGTGAGATCAGAACATACTATCACATTCCTGGGTAAGAAAATTGAACCTGGTAGAATTTGACTCATTGACCTCCACATATGAGCTGTAAAGGCTTTGCGAATTAAAAAATACCCATGAAATCTGAGAGGGAGGGCTTGGGATACCGGAGAGAGTAATCTACGGTTCAAGAGATAGGCGGAGGTGGGAGGGGGGAGGGCTGAGGCCTCCGGCACTGGGGAATTAAGGGCGTGATTGTGGAAGGATGATAGAGGTCCTTTTTGTTTAGGGAGATTTGAAATCTAAGGGGTAGAGATATTTAATGGCTTAAAAGAGGAAAGAAGTTTAGAGAGCCGAGAGGTAAAGGAATCCAGGCGTAGCTAGCTGGAGGAAGGTGAGTTTAAGATCTTTTTCTTTTTGTTAATTCTGATATTAGTGAAAATCTTTTCGCAATGGCTCTCTATACAGCCCTAAGAATGGTTCGTCAAAATAAAAACTCGCTGGAACTTTTGAGTACTATTTTTGAAAACAGTTCACCAAAAGGGTCTTTTGGAGCAAATAAAAAAAGAGTTGAATTTTTGCTTCTGTCGCCGGATTCTTGAAAATTACTGACAACCTCTCTTAAGGTGCCCTCTAAAGTAAATTTAGAGACAATGCTGGTAGAAAAAAAGATAGGATTTTGGGCTTTGATTTAGTGTGTCTGTTTCAATTGGCTGGTTAAATCAGAAAAAAAGGCTTCGCGGGAAAATCTGTGACTTAGTGAAGAGCGCATTCTCTATTTTCCATTGTAGTATAGCTTTTCTTTTAAATTCCTGCATGTTTGGTTTTTTTGTCTAAACATTTACTAGCGTAAATGTATTCTTTTAGAATAATGGCGAAAAGATGTAGTCTGCATCTTGGGTAATCAGTTAGGTGAGTTAAACGGGGGATGTCGTTAAAAGTTATTTGTTTATATGAAAGTGTTATGTCGGTGTCTTTTTCGTGGTTGAACCATGATTCTCAGCATGTGATTGTTAATTCTCTCTACCAGCTGATTCAAACCCCATTGCAAATTTGTCAAGAGAATCTAGTGTTCCATCATGTTCACATCAGGACCAACAGATACAATGTTTAAGTATTCTCACCAACTGTTTGCTCTATGTTTACTAAAAGTCTTGGGAGAGGTTTTATGTTACTCGGCCCTAAGAATTAAAGAGAGACAAAGCCTTACCTGATTTCCTGCGTGACTGCAGAAGTAGAAGTCAAACTCAGTGGGGTGAGTTATACCAACATCAACTGTGGTTCCGGGGGGCATGTTTTGACTAATTCCACACTAAAACCAATCACAACAACTAAAACAAATGTGTGAAAACCTAAATGAAGTGGAGTTAGCAAAATTCTGCGATAGGAGTAGGCCTAGGGATGCGTTGATAATCCGGCCACTTTTATTTTTCTATTTACCCTGTGGCCCCTGAGAGTGAGTCTAATTTCTCCTTATAATTTCACCCCTGGGGAGAATAAAGAAAATTGATTATTAACTCAAATTGCTCTTAATTTTTGGACAAATTCTACTTTTCATCACTTAGCAAATGTAAAGAGAACAGTATGGAGAAAATGAACTCTGATATTAGGGTGAAAGGGGTTAAGAAACACTTTCCTTCCTTTCTCTTGGGTTGAGAGAAACAAAAATCTGCGCATTCCCGCGCGCAAAGCCACACAAGTGGTTTGTTTACAGCAAATTGAAGAGTCAAGGCCCGCGAGCGGGGGAAACTGGGGCTAGTGCTCGAAGTAGAGGTTCATAGCTAAACATCCAGGACTGAAGTTAAATAAGCGATCCTCGCAGTTATGATCACTACTGAACTAGTAGTTGAAATAAGGCCTGAAAAAAATTCAGGCCCGTCCGGGATTCATTCCACACTTGACACCAACGGAGCTAAATGAAGTAGCAGCGCAGGGCCAATGCAGTTTGACCAGTGCAGTCGGTGACTTTCACATGTTTGCAACACGAAATGGGAAATGCCAAGGAAACACTACTTTAATAAGGTCAAGAAAAAGTCCAATTCTTTGCAATAAACCTAACTTTGACTGAGTGTTCAGTGTCTCTAAGCTAATTGAATAGTTATTGAATTTGCGAAGATAGGTCACATATACGGCGAATTCAATGCACATTCTCGTTCAATAGGCTTTTCAACCTCATTGAACTAATATGAAGGAAAGGTTCAAATCTGTTATTTTAAGCTTGTACTTTGCGGACGTTGTCCTTTACTCCCCCCCCCCTCCCCCCCCCTTTTACCTTAATTTTAATAGCTACTCATTACCGAAATCATCGATTGGGTATCTCACAGACTCTTTGATTTTTTTGATTGACCTGATAATGCCATACACTTTAAGTCAGCACATCGTGTACTGTTTCTCTTTAACTTAGTACTCTAAATGATGTATGCATGGGACACCTTTTACGGTCTAAAACAACTCAGTGATTTCATTAGTTAATTAATATTCAACTTTACCAAGAGCTTTGATTCAATCGTTAAATGCAAATCAAAGCCATGTTCCGAAAAAGAGTTTTCAATTGGGTTAACTAATTCCCGCGTTAAGAATTTCTCAGCATTTCTTCCAATTAAACCATTTACTTACTCATTTATAAATGAATTATGAAATTGTTTCTTGATCAATAGCGCGATATATTTCACGCGTGTGGTTGTATGCTAAGTAATTTTTTATGGCACGAAGGAGACTACATTAAAGGAGTAAGCACTTCACAGTCCCAAGTCCAATCCAAGATCCATCTGTGGACTAATGTGATGGTATTTGACGTATATTCGATCGCGTGTAAACCTAGCCACTGTGCGTGACATCGAATGAAACTCTTCCGCCAGATTGTGAATTTACACGAACTGCGCTCGATCGAAATGGTAGATGCATAGCAACGACGGTTGAAATGTCTTAAGTAGAATATAATCACCTTCTTTTTGAGTTAAGCCAACGACTCGATCAGCTGAACGAACATGAACACTTACTCTTAATGTGTAGAGGGCTTGTGGCGTCAAGACCTGAAGACATCCCCGATGCACTTTCGCTCTTTCGAGAGCTAGAGGATCGAAATAATTTGGCCATTGATAAAGTTGAGCTATGGAAAGAGCTTCTGAAAGCGGTCGGAGAATGGTCGTTGTTTCAGAAAGTGAGAAAGTTCGAGGACAAAAGGAAAGAATATAAAGAATTGCTTGAACAGATCAGCCGTGCTCTCGACGAAAGCAATCATCTGCAGCAGCTCATTTCTGTCTGCACTGCGAGGGAAACTTTGGACGAAAATGAAAGAAACACTCAGGTTGTTCGAATTTTGTTCGAAAAACTTGAACGGCGGGGACTTTTTGCGTTTGGTCGTCTTGATTTCTTAAAAGGGATTTTATCGGGAATTGAGAGGCAAGATCTGGTGATGAAAGTTCAGGAATCGAGAAGCGACGAATTGATGAGGATGAATTTGAAAGAAGGAAAGGTAACGATCATTTGGTCCTCTGCAATTCATACTTTCCCGCATTTTTTGCGGGAAAGTATCTAAGAGTCTTTGCTCAAATAACGTTCATCGAGTGACCATAATATGCTATATATTGATCAGAACTCAAAATTTAAACCCAACTCTGTCAGTTTATTATAATTCTCCTGCCTAATTTGTGACTGAATCTAACAATTTGTCATTGAATCTTACAATTTAAGCGCAAGCTGGTAGCATTGTTGCGGCAGCCAGGGTTGTTGGTGGAAGCGTAATCGGAGGTGAGTTAAAATTGGTGTGATTTAACTGTTGAGCATGAGTAGGGAAGAGTTTCAAACTCCATAAATAAACCAAAGATCTGAAGCACTCTAAACTAATTAATGCATACCGACGATCTACTATAAAACTATTTTAAGGAGATATAAGATACCTAGCGAACTCGTTAACATGCTCATGTCGGTACGTTATACGGTCGAAGTTGTTTCCAATTTCTTCGCTGAATCCGAGCCGTGCCCCCAAAATTCGCCAGCGAGGAAATTGTCAAGACGATTGCAATAATAATTTAAGGTTTTTCAGAGTGTCCATTAATAAACACTAGGTGTTCATTGTCCATCTAAAAGTTAGGTATGAAGCAGGCGATGTGCGCACTCTGAATACGTTGTATCATGGTTGTAATACAAAAAGCGAGTCATTTGCAGCCTGCCGTGGTCGAGTGAACATCTTTGGTTGCAGCGAGATAGCGTGAATTAACGTGGAATGTAATGAGGATTCACTATCTGTCGCCGTTCCTTCAAAAGTTTAATTATTAAAAGTGTTTACGGGCCTGTGCGACTCCTGTCATTCCTCCGTGACGAATTCGCACTTAAGAGGCAACTGGCGAGGTTCAGAAAGAATCGAAACTGCACTCTTGCCTAAGAAACTACGCAAATGGTAGCAGTTACATTTACAGTCGATGGCTGTGTGAACAGTAAAAAATTCAGAAAATACATTCTTCGACGCGAGTTATATGTTTAACGCATTACAGAGACCTTCTTGTTGCGTTACCTCAACCGCACGGACTGGACTCGAAACTAATCTCAGGGCCGCAAGGCTCCATGGACTGTCTCGTTATTATGTATCAGCTGTTTTGTCTCGTGTCGCACCAAGCGAAAGTTAAAAATGATTAACGCGTGTTTTCACGAAGGATTTGTCTAAGGATCAAGGATTTGCCAAAGGATATTTTAATGCTGGCGAGTTTATAACTCTATGTTCTCACAAGGCTGAACGAATTTAAGTTTTACTGCCAGATATGTCATTTGCACGGAAAGATCTCTAGGTAATGTTTGTGATTTCGCAATTTCCATAGCTTCAGATT